>NC_142155.1:170000-473030 GCF_024610735.1 Ursus americanus | reverse complement strand
ACTTTCTAAATTTGAATAACTGTATAGATCAAGGGGCATTAGATTAAGCAAAAGGTTTTAGTTTCTGGCCAAAATAAATTAACGCAAGACTATAGAAGAATGGGGAAGAAGGAATCACCACAAGGCAGATCTTCAGATTATGAAGGTGATATACCTTCACAGAGCTGTGTAAATTTAGACCCTAAGCACACTATTGCTGCCAGAAACTGCTTCCAATAGAAAATTTTATAGGCATTTTAAAGTCTCATGGGTGAGTCCCTGGAAATATCACAGTTGGTCAAAAAACATATGTGTTTCAACTCTTTCTAACTTGCTTTGGTGTTAGCTTATAAAAACTCATAGGTGTATATTGGACTCATTAAACTGAGGGACTCATAAGCACTGGCTCGATCAGGGCAGGGTGCTGACAGGCATTATACATTATGCAAGCTTCCCTACATCATTCTGCCAACCTGCTTCCATTTTAATCCAAAACATTCCCAGCTTGTCAAACACTAGGCCTCCCTGGAACATATAAAACCAATCATGCCACCTCATGCAAAGGTTCTCTGATGTGGACACATTTCCACTGGAGACTATAAGGAACCCATGACCACATTTTCACATGTTACTTCAAATCAATGCAAAATCCTCTCTTCAGAGCCATTATAACAGTAAAGCAGTAACCTAGGGAAAGTAGGTAGAAGAAGATGGAGTCCAAAGCATGCTGCTTGCCAGCTGTCAAACACCAGATTTATTCATCAGTGAATAAATCCAGTGAACATTCATGAATCAACTATAGACATTTCATTTAAAACCCACTGGGGGTGAAGATGTTATTTATTTATTTATTCATCATTTATTCATTTATTTGTTATATTTTTAGAGTGTCCCAGAACTGTCAAGATCATACTGAAGCTGAATGCAAAAAGATACTTTCAAATCTCCAAATTTTCTAAAGAGGCCACAGAGAGAGCTAACATAAAATACACTTTCATGTTGACAAATTGGCGTGTCAAGACAATTAGCCTCTTTGTAGCAAGATGGTGGGCAGATGCATAGAAGAATCATGAGTCTGATTGTTCTACAAAAGTCAGTAAGGCTGAGTCTCCAACATAGCTAATATGTCAAAGAAAGAAGAGATAAGAGTTGGAAATCTATGGAAAACAGCCAGGCAAGAAACACAAATGGAAGCATGTTGAATTGTGGTTAAAAATAGTATGAGTAAACTTTGTTCTAAGACATGTGTGGAGCTGGAATCAACACACCCAGGAAGAGTGATTATGAGCCATAAATAAGAGGTTTATGACAACCTGAACAATAAAAGCCTAGTGAAGAGGTGAATTCCTTATGATGGAAAGTGAGTTCTCTGCAAACCTCATGAAAAGAAGTCAAGAGAAGAAGGAGAAGAGCTCTGAATTCAGTAGAGGATCCTGAAGAGTGATGAAGAAAAAACAAAACAAAAAAAAGAATAAAGAATAGTGGTGTGCTTCCTTTAATTAAAAAAAAAAAAAAGACAGGAATGTCACCAAAAATTTAAATCAACTTGACTAATATCTAGAAGAGGTTGGAAGGATATTTACTGGCCACCGTACATCTGAAAACGTGCTCATTCACGTCACTGATTATTTGGGCTTAGTGTAGATCAAGATCTAAGTTAGGTGAGTCTAGAGAGAGGGATGTGTAAAATGTTTGGAGAGCCCAGAGGGAGAATTACGCCAGGTCAACTTAGTTTTCTTCTTCAATAGATAGATCATGTCAAAAAGGAAAAAACAAACAAACAAGAGTTCCAGAGAAACTGATTTTTCTAAATATGACATTCTTATGAATAAATGAACAATGTATGGTCTAGTTCATATTTTAATGTGTGAGTACACAATCAACTAGAGGACTAAAACCAAAATTTGGTTATGCTCAACATCAACCTAAGGGTTTTCATTGAGTGAGATGGTTGACATTCATTTATGGCTTGATCAGCCACTTGCTTGGTAGGGTAAACAACACAATGTCACTGGAACATTCCGCCATAAATCGGGACCTCTATAAAAGAACAGGAATAAAATTTGGTGATCTCAAGGTACCAGGCTAAAACCAAAATGACGTTCTTTAGGAATGCTTACGGATTAACAACAAATACAAAACTGGGTTAGGCAAAGATTTTTTAGGTATAGCATCAAAGGCATGATTTGTAAATAAATAAATAAGCACACGAAATTAAACAGACTTCAACATTTTTTAAATTTCTGCTCTTCGAAAGACAGTGTTAAGAGAGTAAAAGACAAGCCACAGATTGGGAGAAGGACATTTGTAAATCATATATCTGATAAACATCTTGTGTTTAAAATATATAAGGAACTCTCAAAAGAACACAATAATAAGAAAATAACCAAATTTTTAAAAATGGACAAAAGATATGAATACATACTTCACTAAAGAAAACATATTGATAGCAAATGAGATGAAAAGATGTTAATCATCATTATCATTAGTCATTAGGGAAATGCAAATTAAAAACCATAACGCGAAGCCACTAAACACCTCACAGAATGTCTAAAATTAAGAAAAGTGAACAGAAGAGGTGTTGGTATGTGGATGAAATGAAATTCTCATATGTTGCTAGTAGGAACATAAGATTTGTACCCATTTTGGAAAACAGTTTGGCAATTTCTTAAAAAGTTAAACATATATTTACCATGTGATCCAGCCATTCCAATCCCTAAGACACTAATGTTTATAGCAACTTTATTTGCAACAGCCAAAACTGGAAATAATCCCACTGGCCAGTTTAGATACAGAAATTGTGGTATATCCATTCAATGAAATGCTCAGGAATGAAAAGGAATGAACTGTTATACACTACGACATAGTGAATTGCAAAATAATTATGCTGAGTGAAAGGAGCCAAAAAAAAAAAAAAAGGAATACCTATTGCATAATTCCATTTATACAAAATTCTCTAAAATGCAAACTAATCTAAAAATGACAAAGAGCAGACCTGTGGTTGCCTGGAGACTTGGGAGATGGGAGCTGTGGGGCATGAGGAGGGTAGAAAGAAACAGCAAGAGGGAAGGATTATAACAAGACAAGAAAACTCTGGGGAATAGTACATATGTTCATTATCTTGATTGTGTTGATAGTTTCACTGTTGTATACATATGTTGAAACATAAAATTAAACATATTAAAGTTATAGAATTTATTATATGTTGATTATACCTTGGTAAAATGGTTTAACAAACACATACACATAAAATAAAAGTTAAGGAGTAATTCCAAATGAAGAAAGAAAAGAATTGCATAATAATGGATATCTCAGTGTATCTACATACCATTTTTATACTATTATTGTCAGAAAGGCAACATGGTATTGTTGTGCAAGAGTTGGCAAATAATCTTTCCATTGTAACAGTACTGGTCGTACCCTTATTCAAGCACAGAGGTTGGTCTAGGGTCCATATTTGAAAAATGACAGAGTGAAATTCAGTAGAAAATCTATTCATTGCATATGTAATTGGCCAGACTAAGAAGTATAAGCTTGGATTATTGAAATTTTCTAATTAACAGCTACTAATTTCACCATTTCAAAATTCCCTTTCTGCTTAGTAGCCACCTCCGTTAGCAAAATCTCAATTCCAGTTCCACTATTTTTCCAACATGTTTGGCAATTAAAACCATCTCAGGTCCTGTATTAAGCTTTCTTTTCTCTCCAGTTCTAGCTGGACTTTTGATTCCAACTGCTTGGGTTGGCGAGGTGGGGAGTGGTCTCCTCTCCCACTCTTCTCTGTTACTTCCCTCCTTTCTTCACTCCTCCAGCACATGGTCACTACAAAAGCTTCCATGGTGAGTCCTGGGGGAGGTTTGACACCTCTTGCTTCAGTGGCCAAAACTCATAGATAGGAAGCCCACTGTCCCTTTTGCTGGTTCCTTTTTGCTGCTTCTTTCACCATGGCAGGCAGTCAAATGCTGGCTCTCATGGGGGTGCACCCGTTGTTCTTCAGAGGGGATTCAGTGACCTCTCCTTGCATAGTGCCCCCCAGGTGAGAAGACTGCTGAGGCTCTGCAGTTCTGCCTCTTATTCCCCACCACCATCCTCAAAAATGGGTGGTCCAATCCATACCCACTTGGGACTTAGGTCCTCTCACCAAATGGACATCACTTTTAGAGGCTTCTACTAAAATTAAGCCTACTTAAGCTCATTCTCCACTTGAGGTCTACATTTGACCACAAAGAACTCCCAGATTTCCTTGTCAAGTCAAACAATGGGAAGGCAAACAGGAAACTGCCCTCCACCTCATCCCAGAACTCCCTCTCTCTTCTGCCATTTCTTTCCTACTCCTTTTCCTCACAGCAGTGTCACACATTCTGATGGTTTGGGGTTTAGGGGCACAGTAACTTTCAGAGAAGAAACTATTGCCCATTCCTAACTATAGGGAGAAGAATATTCTGAGCACCCCCCCCAACACACACATCTTATAAACAATCAAAGGAACAAATCAAATGCTCCCTCTTCTACGAGGCAAAGAGAGGAGAAAGATACCATTACCTCTTGACTAATTCTGCATTCTACCCAAAATCATCTTCTGTACCCACTCACCCTCTTCTACCTTTTCTTGATAAAGATCTCAAAACTGTTGAGCCTCTCTCAGTGGAGTAGGGTAGGGAGACACACATTAAGAAGCAAGTCCTCTTTGGACCTGGCCTGAGAGAATTCAGTAATTGTTCCCAATGGGGCAGCAGGGCAAGGGAGGAGGGCTCCACTGTAACCCCTGAGCTACTGTTGGATGGCTTCCAGGGAAGAGGTTTTCCATCAGTCCTTACACACATACCACACGAATCTACTTTTTTTTTAAAAAAAGATTTTTATTTATTTATTTGTTTGTTTGTTTGTTTATCTGAAAGAGAGAGAGTCCAAGCAGGGGGAAGGGTAGAGAGGGAAGCAGACTCCCCGCTGAACATGGAGCCTAAATTAGGACCCAATCCCAGGACCCTGAGATCATGACCTGAGCCAAAGGCAGACAGACACTTAATGACTGAGCCACCCAGGCACCCCATGAATCTACTTTTTACAGAACCCTCTGTGGGGTGCTCCAAAGAATTCCAGAGTGAATGGGTACAGGGCCTGACAAAGGGTATTCAACAAGTAGCTGAAAAATCACAATGGTAAAGTAGAACAAATTCCATAAAGAGCCACAGATAAGGTCAAGGATAAATTGTACTGCACTAAGCACTGTTCAGGAATTATCTTCCTATACTTGAAATGAAAGAAGAGATTTCCTCCAGTTGTGGGATCATGAAGACATTGGCATTTGTTCTGAGCCTTGAAGAGAATGAAGAGTTTGAACTTGTAGACATAGGTGGGGAGGCAATTAGACGTGAGGAAATTTTTTGGAGACAGTAAATCACAAGGGATAACTTATTAACTATCTTTAAGTACAATGTTTCTCAACTTCCCTGATTATAGGAATCACTAAGGATGCTTGTTAAAAATACAGATTCCTAGCTCCACCCCAGACTTCCTGGATCAGATCCAGAGAAAGACACAAGGAATCTGAATTTTTAACTCATGCCTACTGGGTGATTCTTATGATGAAGCAAATTCGGGAAATACTAATGAAAGATCTGAAGTCTACTTTGAGTGAGAAATGAAACTATTACCTATCTTGTTGGACAGAAAGGAACAACAACAGCAAAAAAAGGCTCTCATCTCTGTAAAAGTTTGGTGTGGAATAAGAAAGACTCTAATTAAAGGTTTCTAAATACTGCAATAGGCTTTTATGAGAGTTGGAATCTCCATCCCTGAAAAGCTTTTAAAATGGAGGAAATCACTATTTGCCCTAGAGGTGCTGGCTCTGGGGAACTGGCAGAGGATTGAATTATTTGGGGATCATATGGGGGTTGTGAGAAATTGAAACGCACCCAAGCAAGAATGAATGGAAGCAGTTTATTGTGAGAACACTAGGGAATGTCGAGACCAAATAGAGGAACCAGAGCTGGGCCTTAGGGAAAGTGGAAAGTCACGAGGCACCTTTGATCTCTCTCTCTTTGGGACCAAATATTCTCTTAATGCTGTGCGCCTCTCTGTACATATGTTGACTTATCTTCTCTCCTCAAGCCAGCTTCTCAATTTAATTATCCACTTACCAATGGCAACCTCATCCTCCAATTCAAATGATTCCTCATATACTCAGAGTGAAGGGTATAGTCTCCATGCCCCAATTCCATATTTCTCCAGGTGATAAAATCTGATTAGTCCATGTTGAGTCACATGCCCACACATGATCCAATCACTTGTGACTAGGGGTACTTTTTTTTGGCACTCTGAGAATGTAGTTGGGAGAAACATGAAACTCTCACACAGGAATAGGTCAAATGAATCTTCTGTTGTCTTAATTTTATATTTTACTCCAAAAACAATAATGTTCTTACATGAAAACCTTATTCTTTTAAGAACTATCCCTCTTAGCTTCATTTTGAAACTCTTATGTAAGAACCACCTATTGGAATGACAAGAAGTATTTGTAAACAGTGAGTAATCTGGCCTGGTTTCAGAATCTTCTGGATAATCTGAATTCTCATATAAGAATTTCTATGTCTACAAATGCAACACAAGAAGCATTTTGCTGAAATTCCTCAAACCTTTATGCTAATTAATCTCCATCATTTTAAAACCTATGTGCTTCAAAATAAATTGCAACGTATGTGTTTCTAATTAATTTTCACTTAACTCATCTCAATATTGACCAAGTTATCTGCAGTCCAGAAATGTTTTAAAAAACTGTCACAGTCCTTTCCCTATGAACAAGAAGACTGACTTTTACCCTTAGTATATGGAACTTGAACCCCACAGTGCCTCAGCTTGAGTTTGGTTGGTTAATCTGGTCCCCAAGTGATACAACACTAAGTTTACTCAACATAAAGTTGTTCTTGGTTTTAGGAGAAAAACTCTTCTCCTTGTCTCCTGTGGCTAAGAGATGTGAAAGAAGAATGAGACCACCAAACTGAAATGTAATTCTATCCAGAAGTTCTTATAACACCATAAGTGGAAGAGGGGAGCACATTCTCTATCTGCTCTGCAGCCTCCTCCCAGTAGTGTTCTCCCTCCTAGTGAGGCACTCTCATCCAGAATATGAATCACCATTGCCCAGTTTATGGCATTCTACTTTCACAAATAGGCTCACTTTAGCATCTCCCATTACTATGCGGCTCCAGTAGAGGACTAGGTAGGAGGAAAGCTCTTTCCTTTATTAAAACATTCCACCTAGGAAACCAGCCAAGGAAATTGAATAAATAAAAGAACAGAAACAAAGGAGATGTTCAGTGGAAGGAAGGAAGGAAGGAAGGAAGGAAGGAAGGAAGGAAGGAAGGAAGGAAGGGAGGGAGGGAGGGAGGGAGGGAGGAAGGAGAAAGAAGGAAGGGAGGGAAGAGAAGAAGGGAGGGAGGGAAGGGAACTGCATTTGTTGCAGTCTGACCCAAAAGGCTTTGAAAGGCTATCAGGTAAGTTGCCTGTTCCAGAGATTCCACCAGTTTTCCAGAGTTCTCCTCACTTGTAATCAGGGCTAGCCCTGAACACAGATGTACAGACTCTTCAAAAGAATCCATTTGCCACTAAGAAAGTGGCATTATGAACGTTATATTATGAAAATTATATACTATGAATGTGTATATTTCTGGGGGAGAATATAAGGAGATGAGTTAAATAGCAACTGTGCCTAGTCCAAGGGCCTAAAATACCCAGACCATTCTCCCTCCCTCATCTGCTCTTTTACTTTATAGATTTGCCTAATTTGAGTTTATCATATAAAAAGAATCATACAATATGTGTCTTTTTGTGTCTGGGTTCTTTCACTTAGCATAGTTTCTTCAAGGTTCATCCGAATTGTGCCACGTCTCAGCACTTCATTTCTTTTCATGCCTGAATGATAGTCCATTTTATGTATGTACTATATTTTGTTTATCCATTTATCTATTGATGGATGCTTGGGTTGTTTCTACCTTTTGGCAATATGAACCATGTTGCTATAAACACTCATGCACAAGTTTCAGAAAAATGAGAACACCATTTATTGCAACCCTCAAAAGAAGAGGAAAACCATATTAAAGGTAGCAACTCAGCACCGTTCTTGTACAAGTTGCAGGTGTGCAGTAGTACTGACTTGAGAGATAACCCAGACCCAGTGAAGTACAGAATCTGGGTATTTTCTTAGCCACATATCAAAATGGAAAACTCCAGGGGCTGATAGTAGGCCCCTGAACACACTTAACAGGGAGCCTATTCTCCATCCAGATAAAATCAATGGGATGAAGCTGACCACACTTCTACCAAAAACAAAGAAATGCTGTGGCCAACTTCAGAGATGTCTGAACAGGGGTATTTGCAATGATTAATGGATTAACATCACTGAGAAGTAAGTGCTTATGATCAAGGCCTAGAGGAAGACATAGGGTGGGGGTGGGAAGAAGAATCAGAACCATGGTCTCTTATTTTTCCATGAAAGTTTGTTTTTCTTTTTCTTTTTTTCTTGAAAGGACTGTACAGCTGTTGAAATTGTGTGAGCATTTTGGGACTGTCAAACCATCATCTGACTTTTGAAGAATTCTTCCAAGGTAGATTTTATTGATTTCAGCTGGAGAATCCATCCCACCACCACCCCCCACCACCACCACCATCACCACCAGCACAAAGCCACATGCCCCTCAAGCACTGCTCTCTTCTGCCCTGAAGTGATCCAAAAGCAAGAGTTCACCATAAGGGAAACATGCAGAGTCAATTTGTGCCTCAAGTTACTTCACAGCTTTCCATAATCTACAGGAGGTAAGACAGGAATCGCAGCATCCCAACGGAAGGAGTAGCTCAATGAAGCTCACCTTTGCTAAGGGCATTTGTCCCTTTGTGGAATCTCTGTTTTCTTTTCCTTTTTGGCAGGCAGTGGTCTTGATTTTCTAAATGTTCAGTAGAATATTCACATTTTCCTTTCTAAAACTTTCTGGAGCTTCAGCAGCACTAATATATTCTCTATCAATATACACAATGGAGAAATGTTACTGGTACTAAAAAACTAAATGAAGACCATGTAGGGAAAGGGGTGGGGTGAGGTTGCTGGGAAGGAAGCTGACATCTGCTCCTGCTCACAGCATTCAATTCAGCTCCCCTTGAAGTACCCCCTGTCCCCACTAGATTTTGATGCTCTGATGTTCACAGAGCAGCTCAGCTCTCCTCCAAGTTACCATGTCAACACAGAGGATCCAACAAAGTGTTGAAAAAGCAACTTGGAGGACCTCCTTCAGGCACACACTGTGAACAGAAGCAGCAATCACTTCAATTCTTTGCTCCAAAACCAAATGTAAGCCTTTGCCAACCCTCTGGCTTTGAGGACAAGCTTTGAAGAAGACTCTTGCAGGATAATATTTCCCATGATGGAGATAAATCCTAAATTTCTCCAGGCCCATCATGAAGGAAAAGTTCTTGAAGATAAATGAATCCAGCCAAACATGCTTCGCTTTGGGAACACTGTGACAACTTCCTTGTCATTAAAATGCACTCAAAAGGGATAATTCTACAGAGACTCCCCAGAAAAAGAGAGACAGAGGTAGAAAGAGTATGTGTTCTGAGGTAGAGAGTTAATCAGGTGTGTCTGGGAGTTCAAGTAGACCTCAAGAAAAATACGACTTGCAATTTTAGTGTATTCATGCTTTAATTTTTTTTTAATTTTATTCTTACTGAGATACAAAACATAGAAACCCACTAGAGTCCCTGACTCTAATTGTGGATATATATATATATATATATATATATAATATTTAAATTTACAATACAGTAGTGTTCACTGTATTTATACTGTTATGCAACTCTAGCACTTTCTAATAGTGCAAAACTGGAACTCTATACTCATTAACAACTCCCCTTTCCTCTCTTCTCCTAGTCCCTGCGAACCACAATCTTACATTTTTGTCTCCAAGAGTTTAGAGTCCTTGACTTTGAAAACTGGAAAGAACTTAAAAACCATCTCATCCAAACTTCTTATTTTCAGCTGAGTAAACTAAAGTATGAAATATTGAAGCTACAGGTTCAAGGGTAGCCAGTGAGCAGTGGAGCCAGGACTTGAGCTTCTGATGCACAAACCCAGTGCTGTCCTTCATGTAGCATTATTTCAATAATATTATGGTTTCCACTGTCTACCATCATCCAAATCAATGTTCATTTCCATACAAAGAAGCAATTTTGCAGTAATTAACACACAATGATCCAATTATAATTCCAGACGTATTTTGCAAATCAAGCAGGACAGTCTAAGACAAATTATATGCATCATGTAATCCTCCCTAAAACACACTGCTCAGGCTTGAGGTAACAGTATAGAATTCCCATAGAGAGTTTGAACGAAGCTCTGTTGAAAAGGTGAGAATTTAGCCCAAATAACTGAAAATTCTGGAGACAGGTTACATCAAGGATAGGAACAGGAAATGTTTTATCTACAATGAAGTCATAGTTAAGTATTAAACTAAGAGAAGAAAAGAAATGTGCTGATCACAGAGTGGTTAGACACAAGAATAAATGGCCCAAGAATACGGTGAAGTCACCTTTCTCGAAGATATTTGCCTCCAGAGTCTCAGAATCATGACATCACTGGGTCAATGCCTCTCTGCTGGCTCTTCATGCCTGTTCCACCTAAGCTTAGCATTCCTGACATCTTCACATACCAACAAATCCCTCAATATCATCAAACCTATAGTCTCCACTATAAAACTGGTACTGGAGCACATAACAACAAAACTGAGTTCCAAAAAGACTGTTTTGGAGGGAGGGAAGGAATGGAGGCGCCTACTGGACTCATTCACCTGTTCAATGAGCCCCTTCCCTGACCATGATCTGGTCCCAGCAAAATTCCAAATGGCTCTCTCTTAGGCCTTGAAGATAACTTGAGAAGAGTCAAAATCCTCAATATGAAATCCATGAACATTAAGGTCCAGGTTTATAGCTCTCAGGTTACTTACGCTGAGAATTCTTTGAAGAAAGAAGCTATGTCTTCCTCAGTTTCCCCACACTTGGCCCAATGCTAAAAAGTATTAAAACTTCCACAGTGTTTGTGAACTAAATGAGTGTTTTTGAACTTACATCACTTTACTTTTGGCCATAAAACTCTGCTTTTATTTTTAAATCAGATATTGAAGCACTTTGACAATGTGGTTTCCCCATCCCAAGAGCACAATGTTTAAAAATAAATGAGGATTTCTTTTTACTATTCCTTCTCCAAGTTGAAATGATGCATCTAAGACAGAAAATCCAGAAAATAACACATGGTTAGAGTGAAATTCCAGACACTTCAGTTGACTCAGCTCTGACCCCAAATCAAGACACAAGATCTTGACAAGTGACCACCCACACACTTGGGCTAGGCCATTGTCCTCCATTTCACACTGATGCTATCTGGACACACTTTCTAGGGGTGAAAAAGCTCTGACTGTGTGACAGGCACAGGCCAACATCAACAGATTCAACCAGGGTGAGTGTGGAAAGGGTCTGGATTCTGGTTCTGTACTAGCCCCCTGCTACCTAGTCCAGAGACAATCCACTACTTTAAGCCTTATTTCTCAAGTTAAGTCAGGCCAAGGAGACATTTTGAGAACTCCCATCTGTGGGAATATGCCCTCAGCTACCCATGGGAACAGGTAATAAAATGTGGAGAGATCAACATACCCAGTTTTATTTCTAGACTATATAGTCAAAACAGAAATAGTCTAAAGTTGACAGAATTTTCTCAACTGTAGCACAGCAATGATTTATACCTCTTACAGTCTTAATATTGCCTCCAAATGTGTGAAAGAAAGGATTGCACCATTTCAAGAAATTTAATTTTTGGTGTCAGAGTAAGTTAGAGTCATTGTATCAGTTCCAGACAGTTAGAGACCTCACCCTGATAAATGTTTGTGCAACACATCCTTCTTTAAGATACTCTGTTCCATAGCTGAAAAAGAAAATGCGCTGGAATCATTTGGGGACAAATTTAGACATGTTGGACAACAAAATATGCAGACAGCTGCTTGGTATGCAATTAAAATACCACTGGTGGGAACGACGGCTCTGCCAATGGTAAGGGAAATCTACTTTCCCCTTCAAAAAACCAATTTCAGTTGACAGCCTCACTCAGCAAACTAAGATGGAGTTCTTAGCATGGCTCCTGGTGAGGGTCCATCTGACCCCCATTCAGCACTGGATCAGCCACTGACAGACTACACAGAGGGGAGTCAGAAATACTTCTGGAACGGAAGTACACACAGCTACATACACTTCACACTCTGAGTTCACAGACAAGGCACAGCTGAGTTCTTCAAAGCACTCCACTGGTGCAACCTTCTGGGAGCAAGTTGTGAGAGCTGACCTTGGATTCAAAGTCATTAATGCCCTTCTCAGTGTCCTAGAGGGGAAGCATTTGAGCTAGAAGTCACCAAGTGTATATAACACCTCGAGGAAAGCCCATGGCAGTTTATAGAGGATACACCTGCCTTCATCACAATACTCTGAAAATTCTGAAATGGCAATTAAGCTTCCCATTTAATGAAGAAAGGGCCAGTATATTCCATGGTTTCACCATACCTGTGGGCAAGAGAAAGTCCTATCTCTATGTATACCTCTTCTCTTTTTTTAATGGAAAATGTCAAACATATACTAAAATAGAACACTAACATAATGAACCTATAGCCTACCACCTAGTCTCAACAATTATCAACTTTCGGCCAATCATGTTGCATCAGTAACTCATTCACTCCACTCCACCAACACTGGATTCCTTAAGGCAAATCCCAGACATCATACAATCTCATCTGTAAACATTTCAGCCTATCGTTATTTTTTTAAGATTTATTTATTCGGTCAATCAGAGAAAGACAATTATCATATGGTTTCACTCATACATGGAATATAAGAAACAGCACAGAGGATCATAGGGGAAGGGAGGGGGAAACTGTATGGGAAGTCGTGAGAGAGGGAGAAAAGGCATGAGAGATTCTTAACTATAGGAAACAAACTGAGGGTTCCGGAGGGGAGGTGGGTAGGAGGATGGGATAGCTGGGTGATGGGCATTAAGGAGGGAACGTGATGGAATGAGCACTGGGTGTTTTACGCAACTGATGAATTACTGAACACTGCATCTGAAACGAATGATGTACTATATGTCAGGTAATTGAATTTAAATTTTTTTAAATGATTATTTTATTTGAGAGAGAGCACATGCCCAAGGTGGGAGGGGTGCAAGGTCAAAGGAGAGGGAGAGAGAAAATCCTCAGGTAGACTCCTGCCAAGCATGGAGCCCAACATGGGGCTCGGTCCCAGGACCCTGAGATCATGACCTGAGCCAAAACCAAGAGTCGGATGCTCAACTGACTGAGCCACCCAGGCACGCTTAAAAGACAAGGATTCTGAAAAGATGGCGGAGGAGTAGGGGACCCCTTTTTCAGCCGGTCCCCTGAGTCGAGCTGGATAGGTACCAGACCAGCCTGAACACCCACGGAATCAGCCTGAGATGCAGGAAGATACATCTGGATCTCTACAAATGAACATCTCCAGCACTGAGGATTGAGGTACCAAGCGGGGAGCCATGAAACCGCACACAGATATTGGAAGATAACACTGGGTGTTATACGCAAGTAATGGGTCATGGAACTTTACATCAAAAACTTGGGATGTACCGTATGGTGACTAACATAACATAATAAAAAATTATTATAAAAAAAAGACAAGGATTCTTTTTTAACACAGCCATTAACATATGTGAAAATTTAGAAATAATTCTTTAATATCATCAAACACCCAGTCAATAATCAAACTTATTCATTCAAACTGAGGGCCTTATATTGCAACTGATATGTCTCATATCTCAATCTGTAGTACTCTCTCTTGTTTTCTTTCTCTCTTACAGTTTGTTATTGAACAAACTAGAGGTTTTTTTCCTGAATCTCTTCTCACACTCTGAATTTTACTAGTTGTTTCCCCATGATGTCATTTAACATGTCCCTCTTCACCTATTTCCTCCTGTAAACTACTACTTAGGTCTAGAGGCTTGATTAAATTCAGGCTTGATTTTTTGACAGTAATACTCCACAAGTGGTTAAATACAAGATGTAAGAAGCACATTACATCTTTATACCTGTCTCCTTTTGTGATTCTAGCAGCTGTTGCAGGCATTGTCTGAATTATTTTCAGTGGCTGTCAAATGGAGATGATTCTCATTCTATTCTTTCTTCATTTAGCTTGAATACTTCTTTAAAGAGAATGGTTTCTTCATCAACAATTTGATTACCCTGAGGTACACCTTGAACAGAAAAGAAGGTAAGATGATTAATTCTTTCCCTTTAGCAATTTTCAAAAAATTGAGTTCATTTGCTAGCATTGTTAAAAGGATTTTTCTGATTTTACTTTTACTATCATTAAGAACTCACGAATTAGTGCTTTGTATATTTCAAAATATTGCAGTTATTAGACCGCTGTTTATGGATGCTCAAACTGTCCCCACTTTTAAAAATTTGAGTATAATTGACACAGAATGTTAATTAGTTTCAGGTGTACAACTTAGTGATTTGACAAGTTTATACATTATGCCATTTTCACCGTAAGTATAGCTACCATCTGTCCCATTACATCACTACTACAATATCACTGACTATTTTCCTTATGCTCTGCTTTTTACGCCAGTGACCTACTCATTCCATAACTGGAGGCCTGTATCTCACTCTCCCCATCACCCATTTTGCCCAACCTTTTACCTGCCTCCCCTCTGGCAATCATCATTCTGTTCTCTGTATTTATAGTTTTGATTCTTTTTGTTTGTTTATTCATTTTTTAAGATTCTATTTATAAGCAGAATCGCATTGGTATTTGCCTTTCTCAGTCTGACTTATTTCACTTCACATTATACCCTGTGGGTCCATCCATGTTGTCTCAAATGGCATGATCTCATCCTTTTATGGCTGTGTAATATTCCATTGTGTATAAATACCACATTTTCTTTACCCATTCATCTATTGATAGACACTTAAGTTGTTTCCATGTCTTGGCTATTGTAAACAATGCTGCAGTAAACATAGGGATGTGTGTGTGTGTGTCTTGTCAAGTTGGTGTTTTTGTTTTCTCTGGATAATGCCCAATAGTGGAATTATTGAATCATATGGTATTTCTATTTTTAATTTTTTGAGGCACTCCGTACTGTTTTCCACAGTGGCTGCACCAATCTACATCCCCACCCACAGTGCACGAGGGTTCCTTTTTCTCCATATCCTCACCAACACTTCTTTCTTGTCTTCTTGATTTTAACCATTCTAACAGGCATGAGGTGATATTTGTCCCATTTTTAACTAATAAGAATCCCTTCAAGTTGGTTCCTGAGTTCTTTTGTCATGGTCTCACAGTCTTTAACAAATTCTTCATTTTCTGTTATAGTAAGATGTTCCGGGCTCACCTTATGTATTTTGTATGCAGAGCTGAAGTCAGACAATTCTCTAAGGAATGCTTTGTGATGTTAGGGAATATGCCAGGAGAGACGTGTTTTAAAATCTCTTGGAACAGACTTTTATGTGGTTCTATGTCACCAGCTTGATACCCAGTTGGGTATATTGTTGCCTTTTTCTTTTTATTGAAGTATAAATCACATATACTATCCTCTTAGTTTCAGGTGCATATCATAGTGATACAATATTTTTATACATTACTAAATGATCCCCATAAGTCTAGTTACCATGTCACCATATAAAGTTATTACAATATTACTGACTACATTTCCTATGCTGTACATTACATCCCCGTGATTTATTTATAATTGGAAGTTTTTATTTCTTAATCCCCTTCACCTATTTCGCCCACCCCTAAATATTCTCCCCTTTGGTAACTAACAACTCGTTTCCTGGATCTATGAGTCTGTTTCTGTTTTGTTTTGTTTGTTTTGTTTGTTTTTTAGATTCTACATGTAAGTAAAAGTAAATGGTATTTCTCTTTCTCGGACTGATTTCACTTACCATAATACTCTCTAGGTCCATCCATGTTGTTGCAAATGGCAAGATTTTATTCTTTTTTATGGCTGAGAAATATTCCATTATATATATACCACATCTTTATCCACTCATCTATTGATGGACATTGGGTTGCTTCCATATCTTGCCTATTGTAAATAATGCTTCAATTAACACAGGGGGTGTATATATGTCTTCAAATTGGTATTTTCATTTTCTTCAGATAAATACTCAGAAGTAGAACTGCTACATCATATGTTTCTATTTTTAACTTTCTGAGGCTCCTCCATACTGTATTCCACAGTGGCTGCACAAGTTTTCATTCCCAAAAACAGAGGGTTCCCTTTTCTCCACGTCCTTGCCAACAGTTGTTATTTTTTTAAAAATGTGTCTTTGATAATAGCCAATCTAACAAGGGTGATATGATATCTTATTGTGGTTTTCTTTTTTTAATTTTTTTTTATGTTATGTTAGTCACCATACAGTACATCATTAGTTTTTGATGTAATGTTCCATGATTCATTGTTTGCCTATAACACCCAGTACTCCATGCAATACGTGCCCTCCTTAATACCCATCACTGCTCTATCCCAATCCCCCACCCCCCTCCGCTCTGAAACACTCAGTTTGTTTCCCAGAGTCCGTAGTCTCTCATGGTTCATTCCGCCTTCTGTTTACCCCCTCTTCATTCTTCCCTTCCTTCTCCTACCGATCTTCCTGCTATTTCTTATGTTCCATAAATGAGTGAAACCATATGATAATTGTTTCTCTGCTTGACTTGTTTCACTTAGCATAATCTCCTCCAGTCCCGTCCGTGTTGCTGCAAATGTTGTGTAATCATTCTTACTGATGGCTGAGTAATATTCCATTGTATATATGGACCACATCTTCTTTATCCATTTCTCTATTGAAGGGCATCTCGGCTTCTTCCACAATTTAGCTATTGTGGACAATGCTGCTATAAACATTGGGATGCATATGGCCTTCTCTTCACTACATCTATCTTTGGGGAAAATATGCAGTAGAGCAATTGCGGGTCATAGGGTAGTTCGATTTTTAACTTTTTGAGGGACCTCCACAGTGTTTTCCAAAGTGGCTGTACCAACTTGGATTCCCACCAACAGTATAAGAGGGTTCCCCTTTCTCCACATCCTCTCCAACATTTGTTGTTTCTTGCCTCATCCATTTTTGCCATTCTAACTGGCATAAGGTGGTATCTCAATGTGGTTTTGATTTGAATTTCCCTGATGGCTAATGATTTTGAACATTTTTTCATGTGTCTGTTAGCCATTTGTATGTCTTCATTAGAAAAGTGTCTGCTCATGTCTTCTGCCCATTTTTTGATTTGATTATTTGTTTCTCATGTATTGAGTTTGAGAAGTTCTTTATAAATCTTTGATACCAGCCTTTTATCTGTAGTTTCATTTGCAAATATCTTCTCCCATTCTGTGGGTTGCCTCTTTGTTTTGATGATTGTTTCCTTTGCTGTGCAGAAGTTTTTATCTTGGTGAAGTCCCACAAGTTCATTTTTACTTCTGTTTCTCTTGCCTTTGGAGACGTGTCATGAAAGAAGTTGCTGTGGTTGATGTCAAAGAGGTTACAGCCCATGTTCTCCTACATGATTTGATGGATTCCTGTCTCACATCGAGGTCTTTCATCCCTTTGGAGTTTATCTTTGTGTATGGTGTGAGAGAGTGGTCAAGTTTCATTCTTTTGTAGCTAGCTGTCCAATTTTCCCAGCACCATTTATTGAAGAGACTGTCTTTTTTCCACTGGATGTTTTTTCCTGCTTTGTCAAAGATTAGTTGACCATAGAGCTGAGGGTCCATTTCTGGGTTCTCTATTCTGTTCCATTGGTCTATGTGTCTGTTTTTGTGCCAGTACCATGCTGTCTTGATGATCACAACTTTGTAGTATAGCTTGATATCAGGCAACGTGATGCCCCCAGCTTTGTTTTTCTTTTTCAACATTTCCTTGGCAATTCGGGGTCTTTTCTGGTTCCACACAAATTTTAGGATTGTTTGTTCCAGCTCTTTGAAAAATGTCACTGGTATTTTGATCAGGATAGCATTTAAAGTGTAGATTGCTCTGGGTAGCATGGACATTTTAACTATGTTTATTCTTCCGATCCATGAGCATGGAATGTTTTTCCATCTTTTTGTGTCTTCTTCAATGTCTTTCATCAGTGTTCTGTAGTTTCTAGAATATAGATCCTTTATCTCTCTGGTCAAGTTTATTCAGAGATATCATATGATTTTTGGTGCTATTGTAAATGGAATCGATTCCCTAATTTCTCTTTCCTCAGTCTCATTATTCGTGTATAGAAATGCAACCGATTTCTGAGCATTGATTTCGTATCCCGACACATTGCTGAATTGTTCTATAAGTTCTAGTAATTTGGGAATGGAGTCTTGGTTTTTCCATATAAAGTATCATGTCATCTGTGAAGAGAGAGTTTGACTTCTTCTTTGCTGATTTGAATACCTTTTATTCCTTTTTGTTGTCTGATTGCTGTTGCTAGGACTTCTAGTACTATGTTGAACAATAATGGCGAGGGTGGTCATCCTTGTCATGTTCCTGATCTTAAGGGAAATGCTCTCAGCTTTTCCCCCATTGAGAATGATATTTGCTGTAGGCTTTTCATAGATGGTTTTTATGAAATTGAGGAATGTACCCTCTATCCCTACACTCTGAAGGGTTTTAATCAGGAAAGGATGCTGTATTTTGTCAAATGCTTTTTCTGCATCAGTTGAAAGGATCATATGGTTCTTGTCTCTTCTCTTATTAATGTGATCTATCACACTCATCGATTTGTGAATGTTGAACCACCTTGCATCCCAGGGATGAATCCCACTTGGTCGTGATGGATAATCCTTTTTTTTTTTTTAAGATTTTATTTATTTATTTGACAGAGAGAGACAGCCAGCGAGAAAGGGAACACAAGCAGGGGGAGTGGGAGAGGAAGAAGCAGGTTCCTAGTGGAGGAGCCTGATGCAGGGCTCGATCCCAGAATGCCGGGATCATGCCCTGAGTCGAAGGCAGACACTTAACAACTGCGCCACCCAGGCACCCCAAAGGATAATCCTTTTAATGTACTGTTGGATCCTATTAGCTAGGATCTTGTTGAGAATTTTGGCATCCATATTCATCAGGGATATCGGTCTGTAATTCTCCTTTTTGATGGGGTCTTTGCCTGGTTTGGGGATCAAGGTAATACTGGCCTCATAGAATGAGTTTGGTAGTTTTCCTTCTGTTTCTATTTTTCGAAACAGCCTCAGGAGAATAGGTATTATTTCTTCTTTGAATGTTTGGTAGAATTCCCCGGGGAATTCGTCTGGCTCTGGACTCTTGTTTTTGGGAAGATTTTTGAACACTGCTTCAATTTTTTCATGATTAATCAGTCTGTTTAAATAATCAATTTCTTCCTGTTTCAGTCTTGGTAGTTTATAGGTTTCCAGGAAGTCATCCATTTCTTCCAGATTGTTTAATTTATTGGCATATAAATTGATAATAGTTTCTAATGATTGTTTCTATTTCCTTGGTGTTGGTCATGATCTCTTCCCTTTCATTCATAATTTTATTAATTTGGGTCCTTTCTCTATTCTTTTGAATAAGTCTGGCCAGTGGCTTATCGATCTTATTTATTCTTTCAAAGAATCAGCTTCTAGTTTTGTTGATCTGCTCTACTGTGCTCTTGGTTTCTAATTTATTGATCTCTGCTCTAATCTTGATCAACTGCCTTCTCGTGCGTGGGTTATGCCTGTTCTTCTGTTCCAGCTCCAGCTTCTTAAGGTGAGAATATAAAAACTGCATTTTAGATTTTCTCTTCCTTTCAGTGAGGCTTGGATGGCTATGTATTTTCCTCTTAGGACCACCTCTGAAGTGTCCCATAGGTTTTAGATGGATGTGTTTTCATTCTCATTGGTTTCCATAAATTGCTTAAGTTCTTCTTTAATTTCCCGGTTTACCCAATCATTCTTGAGCAGGATCATTCTTAGTTTTCAAGTGTTTGAATTTCTTCCAAATTTTTCCTTGTGATTGAGTTTCAGTGTCAAAGCATTGTGGTCTGAGAATATGCAGGGAATAATCTCAGTCTTTTGGTATCAGTTGAGACCTGTTTTGTGACCCAGAATATGGTCTATTCTGGAGAAAGTTCCATGTGCATTCGAAAAGAGCGAGTATTCTGTTGTTCTAGGGTGTAGTGTTCTGTATATATCTATGAGGTCCATCCAGTCCAGTATGTCATTCAAAGCTCTTGTTTCTTTGTTGATTTTCTGCTTAGAGGATCTGTCTATTGCTGAGAACAGAGTGTTGAGGTCCCCTACTTTTAACATATTATTATCTAATATGTCTCTTTATTCTACTTAAGAGTTGGCTGCTCCCCTGTTGGGGGCATAGATATTTATAATTGTTAGATCCTCTTGTTGGATACACCCTTTAGGAATAATATAATGTCCTTCTGTATCTCTAACTACAGTTTTTAGCTTGAAATCTAATCTGTCTGATATGAGAATTGCTATCCCAGCTTTCTTTTGAGGTCCGTTGGCATGAAAAATGGTTCTCCACGCCTTCACTTTCAGTCTGGATGTATCTTTAGGTTCAAAATGAGTCTCTTGTAGACAGCATATGAATGGGTCATGTCTTTTTATCCAATCTGTAACACTGTGGTGTTTTATGGGAGCATTTAGGCCATTCACATTGAGAGTGATTATTGAGAGATATGATTTTAATGATGCCATGCTGCCTGTGAAGTCTTTGTTTCTATAGATTGTAAATTTCTGTTCTGTATCACTCTTGGGGTCTTTTTACCTTAAAGAACCCCCCCCCTTAATATTTCTTGTAGGGCTGGCTTGGTGGTCACATATTCTTTCAGTTTCTGCCAGTCTTGGAAGGTCCTTGTCTCTCCATCCATTCTGAATGACAGGCTTGCTGGATAAAGGATCCTTGCCTGCATGTTCTTCTCACTTGGTGCTCTGAATATGTCTTGCCAGCTTTTTCTGGCTTGCCAGGTCTCTGTAGACAGGTCTGACGTTATTCTGATGTTCCTCCCTCTGTAGGTGAGGATTCTCTTCCCCCTGGCTGCTTTCAAGATTTTATCCTTGGATCTAAGATTTGTGAATTGTACTATTATGTGACATCGTGTTGGTCTGTTCTCATTGATCTTGGGAGAGGTCCTCTGTGTCTCCTGGACACGAATGCTTGTTTCCTTCACCACATTAGAGAAGTTCTCAGCTACAATTTGTTCAAATATCTCTTCTAGACCTCTCACTTTCTCCACCCCCTCGGGGATGCTGATGATTTTGACATTGGAATGTTTCATTGAGTCAGTAATCTCCCGTAATCTACATTCTTGAAATTGGAGTTTTTTGAGCCAAGTTTCTGTTTTAACTTTCTCTTCTACCATCCCATCCTCCAATTCACTAATTCGTTCTTCTGCCTCATTTACCCTGGCCATCAGAGCATCCAGTTTTGACTGCATTTGATTCATAGAATTCTTAATTTCTGCCAGATTCACTCTCATTCCCACCCTTGGAGATTCTATATTCTCGTTAATATTTTCGTTAACATTTTTTTCAAGCCTACATGTCATCTTGACCACTGTTACTCTGAACTCCATTTCTGACAATTTGGTTATATCCATATCCATCAGTTCTGTGGCAGAGGCCACGATCTCTGTTTCTTTCCTTTGTTGGGGGTTCCTCCTCCTTGTCAGGACCCAAGCAATGTGTACTTGTTTTATAGGGACCTTAGGGATGTGGGCTTCTTGTTTTTTCAGCTTGCCTTCTGGGGGAGGGGCCTGCTGCACTGATACTTAGGCAACCCTGTTTGGGTAGAGTTACCCCGTCCCCTGCGGCACAGTGCGAACAGCTTTTTCCTGGCTTTTGTTCTCTGGCGGCTTTCCCTGGTGGTTTTCTGTGACTCTTCTGAGAGTCAGAGCCGCAGTGGCCATATCCTAGCCTCTGTCTCAGAACAGAGATCGCAGTCCGTTCTCCACTGAGCTCTCCTGGCCGCTTTAACTCTGTTTCTGTCGGTACTGCTAAAAACCCTGCAGTGTCCCGGGTTGTGCGCCCCACAGCCGGTGTCCCAGCCCTCGCTCCCAGGGCCAGAACGTCTCTGTCCTTTGTGCTTCTAATACCGCCAGCCGCCCCGGTTCCTGCGCACTCCCAAGCTCCCTGTTTCAGTGTGGTTTGCACGCACTCCCGAGCTCCCAGTATCAGTCTGGTTCCAGTGAGCGCTCCGGAGCTCCGGTTTTCAGTCTGGTCATGCGCGCGTTCCCAGGCTCACGGTCTCAGTCTGCCTTCTCGCGGGTGCCGGTTCACAAGTCCGGCCTGCTCCCCAGTGCAGGTGGCTACTACTTCCCAGGGCCCGAATGCAGTGGCTCCCTCCCCCTTCTGTTTATCTTCGGATATCTGTGCCCGGATTCACGGCTCCCCACTTGGTACCTCAATACTCAGCACTGGAGATGTTCATTTGTAGAGATCCAGATGTATCTTCCTGTGTCTCAGGCTGATTCTGTGGATGTTCAGGCTGGTCTGGTACCTATCCAGCTCGATTTAGGGAACCGGCTGAAAAAAGGGTCCCCCACTCCTCCGCCATCTTTTTTCCTCCTTCCTTATTGTGGTTTTGATTTGCATTTCCCTGATGATTAGTGATGTTGAGCATCTTTTCATGTGCTTGTTGACCACATTTTCATTTTACTTTTTCGACTTAACAATATATCAACAATATATCCCAGCAATCACTTCATGAAAGTATACAGACATCCTCATTTCTGTTTGTTTTTATAGTTATATAGTGTTCCTCATTTATTTTTATAGCTACATATCACTCCAGTAGGTGGCTGTACCATAATTTATTCAACCAGTCCTCTATTGACGACACATGTGCTGGTTCCAGCCTTTTGCTATGGCAAATACTACTTTAATAAACTACTTGTACAGAACTTGAGGGCATAACTTTGGAGACAGATTATGTCCTTGGGATACATTCCTAGAAGTAGAATTGCTTGACCACAGGATAAATGTGTATGTAACTTTGCTAGATAATGTCAAAATCCTGATAGTTTGCATTTCCACTAGTAATGCCCAAGAGTACTTATTTCTCCACAAACTGAGAGTATTTAGTGTAAAACTTTTGAATTTTACCAATGTGACAGCTGGTAATTTGTATCTCATTATAGTTTTAATTTGTATTTCTCTTATTAGAAACAAAACAGAGTATCTTTTCCCATTTCTAAAAACTATTTGAATTTCTTTTGCTATGAGTTGTCAATCTTTCCTATTTGTTTTTCTGTATGACTGTTGCTCTTTTTATTTTTAGAAGCCCTTTAAATAATAGGAAATTAATCTTTTGTCTGTGAGAGAAATTGCAAATATTTTGCCAGCTTCCATTTTACTATATTTATGAATATTATTTGGATGGAGGGTATAAAAGAGATTTTTTTCTTATATACTTATCAACTCATGCTGCTTATGGATTTTGAATTATAGGAAATAATTGTCATAAAGACTCTCATCTATGTTTTAATCTGGTAACTATATGGTTTCATTTTTTTATAATAAATTTCTGAAACATTTAGAATTTATCCTGGTAAATAGTATCTTTTTCCACATGGTTATGTTATTATCCTATCACTACTTATTTTTTAAAAAGTATAATATGAATCTAACCAAGAGGAAACATCACAGAAACCCAAATTAAGAAATATTCTCTAAAAGTACTGGCCTATATTCTTCAAAATATAGCAATGGCACAAAGCAAAGACAGGCAACTAAAGAGATATGACAACTAAAAGCAATATGTGATTCTAGGTAGTATGTTGTACTAGGAAAAAATAGCTATGAAGGACATTATGGAATAATTGACAGAACTAGAATCTGGATTGTATATTAAAGTGCTATATCAATATTACCTTTTCTAAATTTGATTTTTGAATTTAAATTCAATTAATTAACACAGAGTGTATTATTAGTTTCAGAGGTAGACTTTAGTGATTTATCAGTTGCATAACACCTAGCGCTCATTACACCAAGTGCCCTCCTTAATGCCCATCACCCAGTTATCCCATCCTCCCTCCCAGCTCCCCTCCAGCAACCCTCAATTTATTTGGTAACTGTACTGTGCATACATACAAGAATACTCTTGTTCTTAGGAAATATGCACTGAAATATTGTCAGTTAAAGGGACATGATTGTGCAACTCTTCTCAAATACATATATCAAATATTTATATATATCAAATATTTATATAGCTCAAATGTTTACATAGCTCAAATATATATATATATATATATATATACACATACACACACACACATATATATATATAAATGTGTGTGTGTGTGTGTGTGTAGAGGGGGGAAAATGGAAATGATAAAGTAAATATCTTAGGAAATCTTAAGAAAGGTTATATGGAAGTTCTTTATACAATTCAAATCAACAAAATAAATTTCTATCTTTTCCCCACTGAACTCTGATGCCGCCTGTATAATAACCTCCATATCCATTTGCAATTGGTTTTATACACTTCTATTCTCTATGAACCAACACTACACTATTTTAATTATAGAAGCTTTATAATATGTTTCAATATTATAGATAGAAGTCACCCTTCTCATCGCTCTTTTTTAAAGAGGTTTCCTGACTATTCCTGCATCTTTGTTGTTCTTCTTTCTAGAACATTATATTTTTATTGGAATTGCATTACACGTATAGGTTAACTTAGAGAAAGCTGACATCTTTATGATGTTGAGTCTTTCTACCCAAGAACTTGGTAGGTGTTTTCATTTGATCAAGTCCACTTTTGTGTTTCTCAGGATGTTTTACAGTTTTCTGCATACATGTTTTCGCACTTTCTATTGGCTTATTTTGCTATTATAAATGTGTTACTCTCTTCCATTATATCTTTTAACAAGTTTCAACATCCCTTTTGAGTTTCCCAAATAAAAAAATTGTCAGTCATTTTGTAATTATTTCAAGGCAGACACTTTCTAACGTGTTTTTAGTATCTTATTATTTCCAATTGTGTTGAAAATTCTCAAAACAAAAACTGTAATTCACTTTAATTAAACATTGCAAACATATGCTGCAGTTGGTACATCGGGAGTTAAGAACCCCTCAGTCTCAAGGCTTAAACTGGTTAAAAGCAACACATGGCAAATGACATCAGATATCTGCAGAAGGCTTGTAGTTTTCACATCAAAAACAGAAGGCAGGAAGCTGGAAAAAATAATTCAGTCTTGATAAAATGTAAACAAAATCTTTAGTCTTATCAGTGGCCTCAACATACCTGAAGAAAGCATATGTGAACTGACTCTTTAAAGAATAGGAATTTGTCAATATTTACTCAGTCTTGTCAAGGAAGGAAAGAACTGAATTATAAAAAAGAATAAGTCGGAGGGCTAAAGAGGAACCCTCCACTGAGGGGCAGTTACCCCGTGGCTTAAAAAAAAAAAGAAAAAGAAAAATCCTGCATGATCCTGATTCTCATGGCTCTTGTTCTGTACCTACCAAGCAACCTTCAAGAGTAAAAGTACTTGCCAACTTCCAAGTATCCAGCCTCCACCAGGGACACTGCTCACAATAAACAAACCAATCAGCCTTGTGGTGTACACACCAGTGTCTAGTGAGCCTGTGGGAAATGCAGTCACCAGGCCTGGAGGGTTGGGCACAAGCCAGCATGCCAGCCCACAAGTCTTGTGAGGAGGCCTCTTCAGGTGCTAACATATACCTCTCAAACTGAACACAAGCCATCCTGGACGTCTGAGAGATTAAAAACCAGAACATCAAATTAATATGGTGTCATGCCACAAAGATGCTAGAAAACCCTAGATTGTTTAAGCTCTGAGATGAGGAAAAGGCTTTTCTGGACCTCTTAGTGGGTTCCTGAGGGAGAAGCCTGTGGACAAGCTGACTCTGAAGATTCCTTAGATGTGCAAGATCCTCCATCTGATGGATTCGAAGGGACTCAAAGAAACCCCTGTAACAGTTCATGCAAGTCCATGTCAGAAATGATCCGGTATTGTGGGGTCTAGAAGGAGCCCTGATGAGAGCAGATTTTCTAGTCATTCTAACGAATGGCATTTAAGACTTCACAACACTTTAAATTTCAGCAATAGGTGGCAGCTCTTCTCCTCTTGTAGAGATGTAATAGGATCAATGGGATCTCCACTTCAAAGTCACAGGAATGTAAAATTGTTCTCCAGAGCAGCCCCACCAAGACCCCTGGGCTTTGCTTTGTTTTGTTTTGTTTTTTCTATTCAAGAGAGGAACCCTGACAGGATTAGGGAGTTTGACTGCCTGTCTAGAGTGTAATGTTTTACAGAACCAAACAAGTAGGTTTCTTACTCCTGAAACTCTCTCAGACTAAAATTAATTTGAAAACAAAGTTGAAATCCTCTTCCAAGTCATTCTTTATTATAAAATTTCCATTGAAAATTTTGCCTCCACTTTTTGTATGTCCAATATATTTCCTACTTTATTCTTTCTCAAGATTCTTAAAGTCAAAAACTCTAGGAGCAGGATTACAATAAATAATGCTGACATTATGTTAACCCTATAAAACTGAAGTCTGTCAAAACCTATGGCTTTGCTCAAGTAAATAAGTGCTTTTATTAGCAAATTCAGCAGCACATTTAGAAAGAATCAAGGCTTTTATCCTATTTATTAATGCTGGCTTTCTCCTCAGTGCCAACTGCCTTTTACTCTGCCAGCTAGAAAGAAGCACCAAATATACTTCTGAGGCTTTACTAGAATTCAGTAGGCAATACTCAGAGTCACTTAAAAGGCTTGTTCTCAGGAGCCTGTGTATCCTCAGACTTGGAAATTTATCTGTTTTCTCTTTATTTTGCCCCCTTTTCTTTTATCTTCACAAAGAGAAATAGAGAAATAGCCAAGAGACTTTAAAATAATAAACCTGTCCTTTGATCTGTAGGTTCACTTCCTAAAATAAGAGAGGACCCAGAACAGTCAAGAAGACCTGAGCTCTGCCCACTGCCCTGTCAACATAGGTATTTGCCACCTGATGGCAAGATGTCACTTGACTCTACCAATATCCCAAGACACTGAATGAAGAGACCAACAATAGACCAAAAGCCTCCTATTTTTCTTTCACTCTTTTTCTGGGCTTGTTTCACAGCTTTGTGCCCTGCCCCCAACTCACCCCCTTTGACTCATCGAGCTATGAAAATCTTTTGGCCTGCTACATTTAACGTCAGACACTTGGTCAACCATCAGTTTTACTGAGAGTCTTCTAAGTGGAAGAAGAATTCCTAATCAGTATATTAGGACCTTAGTGTTGCTATTCCTGATAAACTAAAAAGGATGATATATGCATAACCAAAAGCCCCAAAAAGTCTTACAGTATATATACATCTCCTTTCTTCACTCTTAAATTAGTTGTGCTTGTGTGCTGGGTATATATGAGTGAATTATATCACTCGTGCACATATAGACATGCTTGAGAAATACTTGGTCCTTGCAGTATAATTTAAGAAGGGCCTAAATCTTCACATGGCAATTAAAGGAGAAAACAGCTTTCTGAACAGAGTAAAACACAAGTGCAGAGCATGGAGTCATGAAATCCTGTGAAGAACTACAGCATATAGTGAGGTATAGAAAAACGTAAGACTAACGCAGGGACAAGATCCAGATATGAAAGACCTTGAAAGCAACCTAAAGAGTTTGGAGTTTACCCTTAGCAATGAAGAACCACTTTAAAGTGAGAGAGACATGATCAGATTTGTATCTTGGAAAACTCATTCCAACAACAGCATGGAGGATGGGTTGGAGATTTCAGAGACTGAAGGGAAGCATCCCAGGTACAAGGTTGTTGCAATGATACAGGTAAAAAAGAGGAAAGCCTGAAATAAATCAGTGGCAGAAGAGACAGGAGGAACATAAAGGAGAGACTTCATTTACAAGTTGTTCACAGATCAGGAATTGGAAGAAAAGGAAAGAGCAGAGTCAAAGATGACTGTCAGTTTTTTTATTAGAATGACAAGGTGTAGAGCAGTGTTATTTACCAAAGTGAGGAACTACAATGGGAAGAATAGGTCAGCTTGTGGGGTAAAGAATGAGCTCAATTTTGCACAGACTGAATTTGAAGCAATTGTACAAAATACAAGTGGGGGCATCCAAAAGGCAATTAGATAAATGATTTTAGAGACCGGGAATAAAGTCTGGACTGGAACTATGGATTTGGGCACCATATGCCTATAGGTGGCAAATTAAATAAGAGGAGTAAATAAGATCTATGAAGGAATGTGTAGAGAAAAGGAATAAGGCAGAGGATAGAAGCAGGCGTCCTCCACTGTGTTAGGAGCAAATAGAGGAGGAGGGGCCAATACAAGAGACTGAGGAGAGCAGAATATTCACCAGCTGGAGGGAAACCAGGGGCTATGTCACAAATAAAAAGAGTCCCGAAGCTGGAGAACACTTCAAGAGCAAAGACACGATCAAAAGCATCAAATCCCACGAAGAACATAAACAAGAATGAAAAATAACAAAGATTACTTTGAATTCAACAATTTGAGCACAGTCCTAAAAGAGATGTAAGAGGATCTGATCAAGAGCACAGGTGGAGAAATCAGTTTGGATAGAGGAAGAGATGCCTCTGAGATTGGTGATAACGCTGGGAAGGGCGAGTACAAAGAAAAAAAGTTCATAGAGTGCAGGTAGGAAGCTGAGGAAGTTCATACCAATGGACTCAGTTTGTCTGAAAAGAGGCAGCTAAGGATCTCTGTTGAGAGAAAGTGGGGCAACAGTGAGGGAGGGCATTGCGGAGAAAGTCTAAGATGGTTGGGGAAGATGATTCAGGAAATTCCTCCCTGCCCCACCCTCATCCGTGACACCCACCCACCCCTTCCCTAACACACCCAGCACAGTGACTGGTTCATAATAGGACAGGTTTAATATTCACTTTTTAGATTTACTTATTCTCATATATTGAGTAGTACTTGGCACAGGCACTGGTTCTAGACTCCAGAGACACAAAGATGCCATACTATTTGGAGAGCTGTAAGTATCCCCCAGAGCAAGTTTATCATCCTTCAGCTCTCGTTTTAACATGCTACTTCCTCAGGGAGACCTGTCCTCTCTCCCAGACTAGGTTGGATCCCTCTATTAAGTATGCTTAGCACCATATGCTTTTCCTTAATAGCTTATATAGTAACGATAACTAAATGATTAGTTATATAATTTTAAAATATATAATATAAAATATTCATTATGTAATTATACATGACTTTTAATTTCTTTCCCCACAAATTACAAGCTCCACGAGCTTAAGAAGTTCATCTGTTTTGTTTATTACTGGATGATTAACACCAGTGGACTGATTGGAACTCATTCTTTCATTCATTCAGCCAATAATTCAGCCAATGCAGCCCTTGCTGTATCAAGAGACACGGTGCACATACTAGACTCTCAAGAAACATCTGTCGAATGAATGAATGAATGAATGAATGAATGAGTGAGTGAAGTGCTCTTGGGTGGTTCACTTAAGAACAAAGTCTAATGAGCGAGTAATCTATAAGCACAATGTGCCATAGTACGAACTTCCTGCTAAAGGGATTGCAGTATGAGGCCCTCAGTAGGGTGAATTTAAATGGGGAAAGCTAACTTTGGACACAAGTGATGATTCGGGGAAAAAATAATGACTATGGACTGGGACTGATGCTAGAGGGGTGGGTGGCCCACGGAAGGAAATGTTATTACTAGAACCACTCTTCCCAGCATTCACAGGTGGGTCCAGCTGTGTACTACAGCACTTGCAGTAAGAAAAGGAATAGCGTTTCTTACCTTAATTCAACCATGAATAATACTTCTGTTCTACTTCAAACCATAAACCTGTATACGACTCCAACAATTGTAGGATAACAGACTTGCAGTACAATTTTGAGAAAAGACGTATCATTACATTTTTCAATCTCTCAGATTTAATTAAAGTTTAGAAATGAAAAGTAGCTCTATGTTACTACTCTGCAAAAATGATGGTACTCGGAGCAGTAACATAAAAACATCGAAATGATAAACATTACAGTCCAGCAAGCTCAAAGCTGTCTACCATGTAAGACATGAACTTGAGAACATTTTCTTGGCACTTCTGGACTATTTGAACTACATGGAGCATAAAAAGGCCTTACCCATTTTTTTTAATTCCATTCACCCTCTTAAGAAGACCAATGAGTCTTTGAATAACTAAACAGTGAGTCTGGAATCGTACTTGATCCTAGGAACTTTTACACAGTTCAACTGGGTGGCCTTCAACAGCAGAGATACAAAAAACCTTTCCCTGCAGTACGTCTTTGCAAATAAATCACTCTTGCAAACAGCTTCCAAAATTCAGGAGGCCTCCAATAGCAAAACCATTTGGCTTACACTGGTTTCCTTGGCCCTGGCCATATTCACCAACCCAGGTCTCCTTACGTTCCATATTTGCCCATATGTCTAGTATAAAGAAAAAAATAAAACACTGTCATCATTTTTGTCTCCTGCTGTTAGCCCCTTAAAAGATCATAATAAACAAATGAAAAACACATTAAAGGAAAAGATAATTAAAGGGAAATCTAAATAAAGAAAAATTATTAAACAAATATCCATCAAGATGGCTGTACCAACTGGTTAAAAAGCTGGGCTATTTCTAGACCACTACCGTGCCCCTCTCCCTCCCCAGTCATCTACAATCTAGCAAATAAAAGGCTAATGCCAGGCACCTAGACAGGCATTGGTTCTGACTGGTGATGCTTGTGCTGTGTGTGATTACACAGAGATGGAGAGACAGTGATGGAGATTGAGATTCTCAGAGATAGAGAGAGGGATAGAGACAGAGATACATAGAGAAATATACAGATAAAATACCATTCTTGGAAACAGGCAAAGTGCATTCATTTAATTTTCAGCACCTATTTCCTAATTCCCTTTAGGGTCATCACAGTTTTCTCTAGCTCCTGGGCAAATGGGTTAATTTCATAGTTAAAAAAAGTGGAAAGCCAATGTTTAAGTAACGATATATTTCCACAGAGATACAGTACAGCAAAGCTGGCACACACACAAAAAAGAATAACCCAACTTGTACTTTGAGGTTCATTATGGAATTGAAGGTTTTTATCCCTGAAGAAAACCTTCTAATGGACTTAGGGTTGTAAACCAATGATACCATAGAAGATTAGACTTGTTCCAGGGGGCATGGTGGGCCCTACTGTCCGTCTGCCGTGTTAGTTCTCACGGTCCTGTGAGGTCCTGCTCACTTCCCTAGCTAGTCCCTTCCCAACTCCAGGGTGCCTCCTCTATCACCCAGCCTCTGCCACTCTTTAAAAATATCTCTCATGCTCTGCTAAAAGTTCCCAGAAACTTATTTTCCCATTTCTTTCCTCTGTGTGTTAGCAGTTTCTAAATAAGTCAGGGTACTTACCAAAACTTTCCCAATAAAAAGCAACCCATGAAAATTCTGAGAATAAATCGACAGAGGGCCGGGTGTGAGGCCAGGAGTATTCCCTCACCTACTGTCTAATAAGTGAGCTCATTTACATGGTGCTATGGTCTGGATGTTTGTCTCCTCCCCAAATTCTCAAGTTGGAATCCTAACCCAATGTGATGGCGTGAGGAGGTGGGTTATGTTATATTAGGTTACAAGGGTTGAGCCTCATGATTGGGGCTTGTGCTCCTGTAAAACAGACCCCACAGAGCTCTCTAGCCCTTTTTGCCATGTGAGGATACAGTGAGAAGTCTGCAGCTGAGAAGAGAGCCCTCATCTACCCATACTGCTACTCTGATCTCAGACTTCCAGCCTCCAGAACTGTGAGAAATAAATTTCGATTGTCTATAAGCCACTCCACCTACGGCACCGTGTTACAGCAGCCGGAGCAACCTAAGACACGTGGGGGCATAGGGATCCTGTGGGAAGAAAATGATCTTGTTAAGAATTTAGAAGAGGGGTGGAGATGACAAGGACCACGGAGGGAAGGATATAGCATCAGCTCCAGACTAACCTTGCGGCTCCATCAGACCCCTCAGCTGGGAGGACAGTCTCCCTTTCTCCAAGACAGCTCTGGGGCTGGGCTGCAGTGAAAAGTGGGGAGCCCAGTGACCTTTTCGGGTGGATGGTACCAGCAGCAGGGCAGGGACAAGGTCCCTCCCCTCATTACCCTGTGAGCAGTGGACACCAACAGAGACTTCAGAGGGGAGGACAATATGAGGAGCCTGAGTTCCAGAAACATAGAGAGAAGCTCACCTAAGGGCCTACGGAAGGGTTTGTGGAGGGAGTTGTGGTCCCTCGTGAGGAGGTATAAGCAGAAACTAGAAAACACACATTCTGGCTGTTCCTTGACCTTGGTACAGTAGAATTAGGGAGGCTGGGGGGCATCATTCTGAGTTGTAGTTACCCATTTACCCCAAGATTAAGATGCACTGTCATTATTTCTACTAATCTCTAGAAAAGCGACATGGAAATGCCCAGTACACACATTTTCTAAGAAAGGGCCCTACATGAAGGCCCCATTGTAAGTAAGACATTGGTGGAAACAGACAATGTAACATCTCTGGGGATGTCAGGAGGGGAATAGCAGAGCTGTTCAGGAGAATCTGATGATGTTCCCTCCAGTGGGTCTGTGCCTTTCCAGATATGAACTTGGAAAGAATGTTCCAGATAACGGAAATGCTTTGACTTATTCAGACTTTTGTGTTAGGGATAACTTTTCCTCTCTATTTAGACTAAACTTGTTTTCATTATTGCCACCCCCTACCGAAGCTTTTTAAAGCCAACTACTCTCCCCAATAAAATTTAAATGCCACATATATACCGTATATCCATTTATGTACTTTGTATATATCTGTGCTTCACATATTAAAAAATATGTTCTAATATTATGATATTTTGCCCCCAAAGGCCAGTATTGGTCTCCTGGAGGTTGATATTGCCTCTGTTGGGAATGCAAGATTCAGACGCATTTTGTTTTCACAGCACGTGGATCTCAAGATCTAGCCCTACAAGACTTTGGCCCATCCCAGGCCCAGCTCTTCTCCCATCAGAGTCAATAGAACATACACCCTCAGAGATCTAGAACGCGTCCTCACGCACACAGCTGAGACGGTATCCACAGGTATTTCCCAGTGCTGTGGCTCATGCTTATTACATCCCCAAACTGGCCTGCAGCTTTGCATATCCCCAAATGATACTGCCTTTTGTTGTGCGGCTAAATCATACGTGCCTGCTCAAATGTAACCCATCCCTGCGTATCAGTGCTGTTGCACATGTCCCTAGCTCCTCCAGAACACTGCAGTATAAACACTTTGCCCTCCGTGAATTAGAAAATCAAATTTCCCTTTTCATACCAGACAAGTTTTCAAACAACATAGTCTCCCTCCATAAAGTTCTTAGAATTTCTCAGGCCCCAAACTTTTTATTTTTCATAATCTATACCAACTGTCCAATCACTGGTGAAGTTGGCAAAAACGGGAATTCACACCACTTTTTTCAGCTCCCTCTTCACCAAAGAACATAAAGTCAACATCTACTTTTCTCTGCCGTGGGCTCTAAAAAATCCTCAAAATATGAATTTTTAAATGGAGAAGGTGTTTTCCAATTATATTAAGCAGACGGAATCATTAAACAGGCACCTACCTCTCTGGGGGAAAATCCACACATTCAACTCTAGTCATCATAAAATACAAGTATCCTAAACCGAGCCTTTATGCAATGCCATGGCACCTTCAGCCTTCATTTCGTGGTCCTGCCTTCTCAGTCAGTCTACTGCTGATAGCATGCAATTAATCACCCAGGTATTAGACTTTGCGATGCAGAGCAATGAAGTCCTAACGAGGACCACGTGTGGTTTGTGAATGGCCTCCATGTGACCAGCCACGCTTGCCAAATGGAGAGAAAACACTCAAGATGGAGCTATGAGAGATCTTAGAGGGCAACCCCAAGCAGTCACACTGTGTGTGTTTGGGTGTGCCAAGGGCTTCAGAAGGATTCCTAAAGTTACGTTAATGTTTTGTGTCAATTTAATTTCAAAACACGCTATTTTCAAAATCTTTTGGGGGTTCCTAATTCACTCACAATGGCAATTGCGGGTCCACTACCCTTCAACACATAACAATCTAATTTAATTCATTAGGAAGAATGAGTGCGTTGGAAAAACAAACATATCTGAATTATGCCACACTTTGGCCTTCTTACCTCAACTAGTCATGCAGAATTGGCAATTTGTTAACATATCTGAAATATGCTTTGAAAGACTTGAGTACGAGGCCAACTTCAACTTTTAATCAACCCTTAAGATTCACACATTTTCACATTTTCTATTTTCATCAATAATTTATCAGCCTGACACCAACTGCCTGTTGATATTAACGGCTCATGTAGAATGTCTAAATCAATGTTTCTCAGCCAGGGGTGTGCCTCTGAGTAGCCCGGAGAGATTTTGAACATTGACATGCTGATTCCCACACCTGGAGAGGCTGACCGAGCACGGTCTGAGGTTGGGCTCTGGAATCCTTATTTTTATACAGCTAACCCAGAGTTTGGCCTGCACATATGTTTAGGAGTAAACGCACTAGTCCTTTAAAACATGATTCAATTAACATTTTTTATTCACATATAAGGCTATATTCATAACTTTAAAGATGCTGTATTTCTTTTCATTTATATACAACTTTAAGTCTATCTGTTCTGTGGAGGTAAACACGCTTAGAAGATGGCGCAGAACTTTCCTGAGGTAGACATTTACTGTTGGCTACGGTTCTGGTTAATATTACTCAGTAACAAACCACCCCAAAATCAGTGGGGTAAAACAACCATTTGTTTATGACAGGAAATCAAGCAGGGCACAGCAGGGTGTGTATCTTTTGGCCTCACTTGAGAAGACTCAGACACTGAAGATGACCCAATCACTGAGGATAGGAACCATCTGGAAGGTCCTTCACTCACATTCTGGCACTCAAGCTACACTGACTCCAGCAGAACTCAGCTGCGACTGTCAACCAGAGCACCTCACATGGCCTCCCTCTGAGACTTGGGCTTCCTCACAGCATGATGGCCTTGACATAGCCGAATTTTTTAATTCACTCCAGTGTGAGTGTTCCGGACAACAGTGTAGACACTGCACTCCCTTTAGGACTGCCTTGGCAATGCGTCTGTTTCATTGCCCAAATTAAAAAGCAAAACAAACCTCATGGAAGAATTTCAGACATTATCAAAAGCCTCAACAGGAAGAGATTTGGGGATAAGGGGCACAGCTTTTAGGGTTCCTCCATCCCTACCCTGATTTGGCTTGAAAAAGAACTGAGGTAGAGACTTTCCCTTCACATTACTGATGCAAAGCAAAAAGGAAACACGGGCACGCCCACAGAAATTTCTGGGACATCTATCAAATTATGGCGGGCATGTGGCCAGCTATGCCATGACGGGGGAATGAGAAAGCAAAAAAAGATGCTCCTGTGAGGGGAAAAATGCCCTTTTCAGACCTGCAAACAATTTCCCCCAGCCTGCATTGTGGTCGCTTAGCTCAGTGCCTGAATGAAGATGGCACATTTCCATGGTGCTTCACAGTTTTCAGGGAACCTTCTTATTTACTCTCCCATGTAGAACTCAGAGGTAGGAATTCCTGCAGCAGGTGCAGAGGGAAGGCAGTTTTCAATGGCTCCACCTTCCAGATGTGGGACTAGAGAGAGTCGAGGGTGTGGCGTAGGTTTTTCTGGCGGTCCTACTGCTGCTATGTGGCAAAGCTAAGGCGTGCGCGTAGCGCCTCACTCTTTATTCCACGGGGGTTCGTCCGGTTGTCTTCGCTAATCATGCAACGGAAAATCTCACCATGCACGCATCTCAACCGTACTACTGAAAGTGTCTGAGCCAGCAATTCAAAAAGGTCCATTTACACACCGTTAGCTAGCAACTATCGAGTGCTTACCTAGTCTATGTCCGGTATGGCTGTACGCATGCTTCACGCACACTCTCTCAGCTACGAAACTTGTTGGTCATGTGCATATTGATTCATACGAGCTGGATAGATGGGGATACAGTCCCCAAGACACAAAATGGTGGTAGCTATATAATTTTTCACAAGATGACTATTAATATCACCTAGAAACACCAAGTAAATTCAAAAACGCCAAACAGGTGCATGCAGTGACTGGGGGGGACATTAACATACCCCCCCACATCTGTTTCCCCACTTGACCTACATGCTTTGCCCTATGAGTGTCTATAGTTCCCCCCAAATTCAGGTGGTTGTCTTGCCAAAAGGATTTCCTGCAACATCCCAAACATGAATAAGCATCCTGAGTAGAGGAATCCAGGTAGCAACCGAAAAGGGAAAGCCCTGGATCTTGAGGAGCAGTTTAAAATGATAAAACATAAAAAGAAACAAGAGGACTTGTGCTATCACGAGAGCCAGCGGCTAAGGATCGCCCTTGTGCACCAAACATCAGAGAAAGCTGTTCAGCAGGAGGAACTGCGGGGCTGCGGAGTCTCGGGAACAAGCCTGAGGAGGCTGCCAGGCATGGTGCCGGGGCTGCCGGTGCGGAACTGACCGTGAGCTCAGGTGGCTGCCCACCAGGACCGAAAACGCCAAAACCGTCCCCCGCTGGAACTGGGCTGACAGGCACCTGCCGGACTGACGGCAAGGTCACGCAGAGTGGCCAGACTTCGCGACTTCCCATCTCACTTAACAGCCATACAGGCCACTGCGTAAAGGAAGGAGGACATGGCATAACAACGAACACTAGATTTCTGTTTTAAGTTAATGCAGAAGGAAAATGGGACAAAGCACTTTGGTGTCACAACATGATGTCCTGTTTCCTTCCTTCCCTCTCTTCCTCTGGAACTCAGACACCCCCACGTTTCACGGTATGCCGCCACCAAGCAAACCTCACGCTTTCTGTAAGGTGAAGTGGTCTGTATACCCTACTTCTAAAAAAAATTTTTTTATTAGGGATTTAAGATGTTTAAAACTTTTACTGGGTTTTTGGAAGGGTTTTCCTTACTAGACTATACAGGTGTTCAATGTTCTACCCAATTCTATTTTTCCCATAAGCCCCATCATTTTTACTGCATGGAATTCTATAATGCCTCAACTTTTAGGAAGACATATATTACACTATAGCAGAAATAAAATGAGTATTATCTCTTTTAATCCTCCTTTTATCCCTACTTTACAAGAGAAAACACTGAATACTGCGTATGGTTTCCATTGTACATTAAAATCCCACATCTTGGGTATCTTCTCCCAACCTGAATTCCCTTTCCTTTTTCTAATATAATGTTTGCCAAGTACCTCCACTTTCCAAAAGCCTCTTCGAAGATGTCATGCTAAGAAAAATCACAAATAGGGGAGTAGCTCCCAGCCCCACTGAAAGGAGGGAATTTGCTCAGCATCCAAGTGGAAACTGGTTTCTAGTTATGTAGGCCAAGAGTTCACCCCAAAAAAAAAAAATTCTCAAAAGAAGTTCTTAAGGCCAAAAGAAAGAAACAGAAGGACTTCCAAGAAATGGATCCTAAGGAAAAAAAAAATTGAACTGGCAATCTGAAATAACAGGAATTTCCCCAAAGTGACTGATAACTATTGCATTACTTCCCCCAAGGTCAGCAGCAGAATAGGAATTAGAAAGACCAACTTGGGATCTTCCTACTCCTTTTAAATATTGTGTTTCTGTTGCTTGGAACGTTCATATTTCTGCATCAGACTGTTCTCCTTGCTATATTTCACACCCCCTCTGGCTTCACATCACAAGAACAAGGTCAGTATTTGTTTATAATGGAATAGGGGTGCGATGGTGAATAATACAGATGTATATTTTACTTGGAACAAATGCAGTTCACCTTTCTTCTCTGAGTAAATTCAGATCTTGAGAGAGACTGCAATGCATAAACCTTCAAAAAGAGGCCCTCCTTGGGTATTCAGAACATTTTATCACACCACAAGTTCCTCTTGTTTCGAGCAAAAAGCACCAACAAAGAAAAAAGACAGTTTCTGTAAGACACTTGTTGGAGTTTTGGATTGTTTGGGATGGTGGTTATTTCTTTTGGGACAAATTGTAAATGTTAACAGAAAAACCAACTTGTTGATGGAATTGGGAATGAGAGGTTTAAATGAATGACTTCAAATAGGTACATCTGTAATATCCTAGGAGAGCACATTTTCTTAGGCCCGTTGCTTTTGGGTTTTTAAGAAGGATTTGAAAATAAATGTTTCTACGTTAAAGCAGAATGCTAACGTCAAGACGAAGAGAACTGATTCTACTGAGCTTTTGAAAGATACAGAGCATAAAACTTTCCATTGGATTCCTATTTTATTTCTTTTGTGCCACATGTGTCTGTCTAATCTTGACCACAGAATCAGAACGTTAAAAAGACTTTGAGGGTTCATCGAATCCACACCCAAGCTTATGGGAAGACCTCCCACTAAACCTCCAGACACATGGGGACTTACCCTGTTTTTAAAGACCTCCACGAAGTCTTTACAAAAAGGGTTCAAACACCAGCTCTCCTGCCAGCAGTCTCCTTGGCCTGTTGAATTTGCATTGGCCCCACCTCCATTAATCAATCCCACCCCAGCAAATAGGTCCAGCCCCCTTGTCTCTAAACATTCCAACATCCGCCCGCGCTTATGTGCACCATGTCACCCAGCTCTGGCCCCCGAGCCGGCAGTCTTGTTCTAATCTCTGTGGGGGCTAAGGCACAGGTGTGGGTGTCAGGCAGCCAGGGCCCCCCACCCTCCCCCACATGGCCACTGGCAGCCCTCGGCTTCTGAGAGGCCAGTGTGAGGGGAGGCAAATTCCTAAACACTCCAGAGCCTTGGAGTGTTTTATTCTTCACAAGGAAAAAAAGATTCATAGATCTTTCATTAGGGAAGCTGCATGTGACACATGACATGAAATACTCCCCCCTCCCACAGTGGATTGATAATTTAGCTTCCCCAAATCAAACCCCCAGTCAAGCCTCCAGCTCTGCAGGGCCAACTTCCACCAAAATCCCCACTCGCGGGCTTGAAACAGCAGGGAAGTGAACTCTCCCTCGTTAATAAGAAAGAATTGGAGGTGCTAGGAATAGCCCCAGGACTAAAAAACAGGTACTAACAGTGATGTTTCCCAGGAAATGTCTGTGGCCAGAATCGTGGATGAGGAACACTCCACGAGCTTGAGGGGAATGTCTGCTTTCCTCGCCACATGTATGATTCGGCCTCAGAGCGTTTGCCTTTCCTCCATTCCCCCACCAGTGCTCTCAGCTCACCCCTCTGTTGGGCATCAGGTGGCCCGAGAGAAACACACGGGGGTTATCAGTAGCATTCACCAAAGCAGCCAGGATCGAATGAGGAGAATGGGGCCATGGCCACACCCCGCCAGCCCTCAGCAGACAGACTGGCCTGGAGATGGGTGAAGGGCCGTCCCCCCACTGTGAGAGCCTGATCCTGTTCCATCATCTCCCTCAATCTCAGCAACAGAAGAGAGGAGGCCTGGGGTGACTGATGTGACCGTCCACTCCAGTCTACAATGGCATGACCCTGAGAGAAACCTGAAACCCAGCTGGAAATGGAGTGGCTTTCAGGGTCAATCTCTTCTCAGGTGGCACAGATTTTCAAAACCCCAGGCCCCTCACACCGGGGAGTTAAATGCACCAGCTACATCTGCAGATAAGGCCACTCGCGTCCCTTAACTTCCTGCTTGTTGTACTCGCTCTGAAGGCCTCGAGCTAAAATCAGATTTTGATATTTAGTGTAAGAACTAGGAAAACTCCCCCCACCTCCTTCTATCAAAATCATCTTTCAACCTCCCTTACTTGTTTCCACTGAGAAATCACATCCAAGTTCCTACAACCCCTTATAGCTCAGATGACCTTAAACTGACGTGTGAATTTGGATCACGTTAAATCAATGTTCCCAAAGGTTGGGTCATCCTTTCTTTCACAAGATGATGTTCCCAGACTAAATGAGGATATTTTTACGTGGCAAACAGATTGCTTACACACACTCGGTTCATGTGACTTTTAAAGAAAGCATATAAATTACACCACCATAAACCTTTCTTTTTTTCAGGTTTGTAACTGGAGTGTCATAAATAACAGACTTGATCATCTTTGGTTCATAATCCAGATGTCACTGTCTTAACAGTGCAAAGCCAAGGGATTCTTAGAAAGGGTAGCAGCGCCCCCTGCTGGTTTCCTTTGCAGGCTGAGTTTTTACAAGGTAAGGAGTCTGGGTATGAAGTCCTTTGATGCTAAAATTCCTTGTAGTTAAGAGAGGAAATGAGGTTTTGAATGCGACGTTCTTCATTTCCTCAGCAACGCACACTGCAGCAAAGAGAGGTTCACATTTCTTCCATTATTATTTCTAGCATTTAATACGGCCAGCCACATTAGACCTGATGACATCTCAGTGGCATTGTTCCCTATTACTAACGGTGTGTGACAAAACTATGAGGGGGCTCAGCCTGTCCCACTCTATGTAATACTCCCACTCTAGGCAACGGACCAGCATCTCTGGCAATCTTTGAGGTGGTCCCTCAGGAATCACAGTAGGACAAGGACAGCGCACTGAGGATGACAGAACCTGGTTCCGTGCCATTCGGCTCACTACTCGAGACCAGCTAAGAGCTTCAGCTGAGGAAGAAAGCCCTGACCACAGACACAGAGCAGATTATCAGATTATTCAGATGATCTGAAAGTAGCTTCCAAGCCCAAACACCGCAACCACTTACTACCTAAGGAATCCCTATGGATCTAGAGAACCAAGAGAACTTTTGGGTGGCTGGCTCTGGCATGGCACCTGTGCAGTCCTTCCTTATTCAACAAAAATAGCATTGTACCCCACAAATACTCAGTGAGCATTCACCTTGTCCTGGTGCGGCGCAGGCATCAAGGATACAATGGTGAACGAAAAAACAAAACCTGCCCTTCCTGGAGCTTGCTGTGTGGGGAAGAAACCAGGCAGCATACAAATAACCCTCACAATGAACGAGAAACTGACGAAGGACATGAAGGAAAGGCACACAGCGCCATGGGGCATATATCCCCCAGGGAAGTAGAGACAGTTTCCCTGCGTAAATGACATTAAAACCGAGGCCAAGAGGACAAACGGGAGTTACTGAGGGTCGGGGCAGAAGGAAAGGGGGAAGCATTTCAGGCAGAGCAATGAGCATGTGAAAAGCAACTCACTGCCGGGCAGAGAGGGTCAAGTCGTTAGATGTGAACTGGTCATGCCTTTCCATGTCTTTATGACATTACATCTATAAAACTGATACCCCCCCAAAAAAAGATTATAGAAGTCAATAAACCTTTCTCAGCAATTGACCAAATTCCTGCAGCAAACTGAGTCATCAGCTCATATCTTGGGAAATGAGAGAACAATGGCCAAGCCTTGTACACAGTGGGCCTTCTTCCAGTTTTAAAGCCTACCTACTGGGAGTTTGGGATCCTACTGAGCTTTTTGGCTTATCTTTGCACACTTGTAACTGCCTGTACCATGTCCCAGCACCAGAGTATCCCCTTATATGGACATCTACTTACCTGGATCTTTCAGCTTCCCAGACATTCTTCCGGTACTTACGAGTGTTTCTACACTAAAAAGTCCCAGAATTTTACCCTGGTCTTCTTTGACAATGCCTCAAAAGGGTGATCTGCAACATTATTTTATTTATTTCTTTTTTTTATTTTATTTTTTTCATAATAATATTTTTATTATATTATGTTATTCACCATACAGTACATCCCTGGTTTTTGATGTAAAGTCCGATGATTCATTAGTTGCGTATAACACCCAGTGCACCATGCAACACGTGCCCTCCCAACTACCCACCACCAGCCTTTATTTCTGATATTTTAACGCTCATTTAGAACTAACTATGTGCCAGATGAGTTCTATGTGCTTCACAAATAGGAATTCATTTAATCCTGCTGATAATCCTCGGAGGTGGCTGCTAACATTATCTGCATGTTACAAATGGAGAAACTGAGACACCAAGATGAGAAACTTTCCTGAAGTCACTTAGCCAGTAAGTGGCAGAACCACAATTTGGCTTCCAGAAACAGAGCTCAGACCATCACTCCAAATAGCTTCCTCTTAGCAAAAGTAGAGCCACTCGACCAACGGTACTTTTTTTTTTTTTTAATCTAGTTGTAGAGTCTAGGTCTCCAACCGGTAGAACCGCATCAATTCTACCTCCCACCTACATCTCAAATCCTTTTTCTCATCTCCCTCCCACTGGTTTTTGCACCAAGACAGTTCCATCATCTCCCGTGTGACCACTGCAGCCCCCAGCCCCCTACCTGTGGGCTCCAGTCTCCAGGTCCTCCCTTCACACTTACACTCCACGCTGCGTCACAACACTCTGGAAATAAAGATCTGCTCTGTGTATAGCCTTCACTATCCCACCACTGACTGCAGATTGAAATTAACCCTCACACTAGGTCCTCCGTGGGCTGGTCCCAGTCTACCTTTGCAAGCTCATTTCCCAAATCCCCACCCCACTCTCATCCCCAGCTCAAACTTGCTCCTCCAACAACACCGGCCCATTGCCTTTCTTCCTGGGACGCAACATTCTATTACACTTCTGTGCCATCTGTGTGCTGGTCCTCCTACTGGGAATGTCTTCCCATCTCCTCCTCCTCCTTTAAGCTTCAGCTCAGGTAACATCTCCTCTGCCAGGTCCTCCTCTCTCCCCCACAGGGCGTTTGTTTTCTTTGTGCTGCCTCTAAACTTTGTGCTGGTGCTGGTGCCACTGTGGGCATCAGGATGATGGGAATGGGGGAAAGGTAAGAGGGTGCCAAAACATTCAGGAAGCAAGATCAGTAAGACTTTTATTGTAGGACAATGTACATAACATAAAATTTGCTATTTTGACCATTTTTAAGTGTACAATTCAGTGGCATTGAGTACAGTCACAATGTTGTGCAACCATCACCTCTATCCATTTCCAGAACATTATATCTTCCCAAACAGATCTCTGTACTCATTAAACAACTCCCCATTTCTCCACCCTCCAGCCCTAGTAACCACTATTCTACTTTCTGTCTCTAGGAATTTATCTAGTCTAGATACCTGCTATAAATGGAATCATACAGTATTTGTCTTTTTGTGACTGGCTTACTTCACCTAGCATAATGAAGTTAAATAATATTTTAATGCAATATTTTTAATAATCAAAATAGGTGCACAAAATGTAAGATGAACAAAGTATCAAAATTTTAGATACAGATAGGATCAGTATCACTGACTTTTCCTTTTGCTTCTGGTTCCCAGGCAGCTTAGCACTGGTCCAGTCTGAAATTTTTGATATTTTGTTCATCATGGATTTTTTTGGCATTAATTTTCATTTTCAAAAATATTGCATTAAAATATTATTTAGCTTGGTAACTGACTTTTTTTGGTGCAGTCAAGGCAAGGCAAGTGCCTCCCATGTCTTATCACAGGCCCTGCTCTGGTGGTACCAAACCCTATCCTTCTACTACCCCAAACAGTGTACAACCTGAGTAAGATATAATATGCTTGTATGCAAACACAGCTTCAAGACAAGCCTTCCCTTAGCCACCACACCTCCCAATGAGACTGCTATCCTCAGCCCCTCTTACACTCCTGAGCCACAGCTGTGCACATAGCTCTAGTTTGCATCTAGCTGCACTGTGGTTATTCTCTTCTATCTGCCTTTCTGGTATGTGAACTCTGAAGTGAGAGACTGAATCTCTTTCATCTTGGTAGGCACTTGGCCTTGTACAGTGTTGGGTTCATAGAAGATGTTTAATAATCGTTTGTTGAATGAAAGGCCACTTTGCTCCCTTTCCCACAATGAATAAGTATTTCAAAATAGCAAAGTGAGATTTTGCCTTTATCTGGTTAATTCCAACAAACCATATAGGATTATTACATATTGCATAATATATGTTAAGTATATATTACAGTATATAATTACAACATTATTTCTATAATCCATAAAGGTCCATGTTAAAGGGCTGGTGACCTAGAAAGCCCTAACTGTGGCATAATTCAGAAAAGAATATTTCGGGGTTCCCTGGTCTCCTACTTGTTCACAGTCCTCTAGGCCAAGGACAGCCCACTCTTGCCTCCTCAAGTTGCCTTTGCCCACTCACCATCTCCTTGAACTGCGGTGTCACAGACGAGAGACATGCCTTGAACATTGTCAGAACAGAACCTACTTCTGGTTTCCCAAAGCACTGATTACACCTCGGTTTCTGCTTGACCAAAATCCTGTCCACATGCTGGCCTGGCACTCTTGGCTGTCCCACTCCTGGCTTACAGACCCAACTGTACTCCCGTAGAAATGCTTACAGCCCTGTTTGGTTTCCTGATCTTACTTCCTGTCTGTGGCCACAGTCCTGACATTGGCTTGAAGTCTCTAATCACAGCCTATGGCCAGCATCCCCTGTGCCCCAAGTCTTGGCATGGCAATTTATAGACTTCTCACATTTGAATTTAGCTTGGACCCCATCATCTCAATTGAGATTCTACTTCTTATTTGATGCCAGTAAAAAATGAGGTTTCCAAATTCTTAAGTGCCTAGAATTGTTCATCTGGCTCTGCATCTAGAGGTCTTTAAAGCAAAATTAAACAACATACCATCCAAAATCTCAGCTCCTGAATTTATCACCCACCCCAGAGTCAAACATCCCCACCCTAACGACGTTTGTTTCGCCAGTAACTAGAGTTTTGCTTGGATCGATTTTGCTATAGCCGTTGGATCACTTAATTTTATAACTAGAAATTTTCTTCCTCTTTCAGGATGTCCACTGTTTCTGAAGTTCCTCCTTACACTTTTGTCTCCATAAATAGTCTTCAGGCAGTGCGCACAATTAAAACCAATTGACCAAAGAGGTGTGATAAGCAAGGGCCCAGGCATGACGAGAGAGCAAGAATTGTCTCACAGCTGTTGTGTCACCTTTCACAATACTTAAGAATAAAGTCTGAGCTAAAACCAATCCAAATTGATCTTTCCAATTTGATGAATGCCAAAATTAATTTGCAAATACAGACCAAAAAGGGAAGAAGCAAAAGAAGAGTTCGAAGAAGATGTATCATCCAAATTCATCTTGAGATGCTGGGAAAACAGCCAACTCATGAATTTAAGTCACAAAATAAATGCCCATAAGCATTCACAAAAGTATACAGGTAAAAATACTGTAGCTCCTTCATGGCGTAATTCAGGCATTTGAAGGTAAGTGTGTTTCATGGCATTGATCCAAATCTCTTTCTTTATATAGAGTATGATTATAAACAATGAAATTCATTTCATTTGTGCCCTACAGAGTTAGTTACATTTCTTTAGACTACCCATCTTGGATAACTTGGATAAATAGGCAATGATAAAATTGTTACTATGTTATTATTTTTACATATACACACTGTATTAGTCAGCTAGGGCTGCTATAAGAAAGTGCCCCAGACCAGATGTTTTGAACAACAGAAATTTATTGTCTTGCAGGTCGTGAGGCTATAAGACCAAATTCAAGGTGTCAGTGAAGTTGGTTTCTTTTCAAGACTATGAGGGAAGGATCTGTTCCAGGCCCTTCTCCTTGGCTAGTAGATAACCATCTTTGCTTTGTCTCTTCATGTCATCTTCTTTCTATGCATGCCTATCTCTGTGTCCCAATTTCCCCTTTTTAAAACGACATCAGTCATATTGGATAAGAGCCACCATAACGACCTTGTTTACCTCTACAAAGACCCTGTCTCCAGATAAGGTCACATTCTGGGCTACTTGGGGCTAGGACTCCAACATAACCTTTTTATGGGTGTTGGAGGTCACGATTCAACCTATAACACATACTATATTCATGTTTTTATACCTTTCTTCACTTAAGGAAGGATTTAAGATAACCATGTGCAAATGTTAACAGGAAAAGTAAATTTAGAAAATGTGTTGGTCAGTTTTTCCCATGTTCATGGGCCTTCCAGAAGAGATGCTTCCCATGATGGTAAGGACCAGCCCTTTGGAGGAAAACAAAGAAACAGGACAGTTTCCCTTGTTTCTTCTGGGTCATGATTTTCTGAGGTTAGGATGAATTTTATGTGATGGAGTGCATGGATAAGTTATAATGTGGATATTTTATTCTCAAGTTCATTAAGCCCTAAGATTAAACGGTGCATCTCATCATTTGTTGAAAGAGCAATCGAGCCCCACCTTCATCACAGCTGATACTCCTAATCCCATTCTCATGTCACCATTCAGAGCTTGCTACATAATTTGTGAGATCCAGTATAAAATGAAAATGTGGAGTACTTTGGGTGAGTGGGGGTTGGGTAAAATGGTTAAGTGGGGTGAGAGATACAGGCTTCTGTTTTGCAATGAATAAGTTATGGAAATAAAAGACACCACGTATGGGGAAAAAAAGAAAATGTTTGGTCCTTTGCTCAAGAATTATTACAAATTTTAAGACAGCAACATCAGAGCATTAAATCAAATGTGGGGCCCTTCTAAGCACAGAGCCCTGTGCAGTCACACAGCTTGTATACACATGAAGCCAGCCCTGAATACACTGTATTTGAAGCAAGCATACCAAATATACATTTTGCAATGGTAAAAATATTGTTAAATTGTTTACTTTGGTGAAGGTTTTAGTGGAGGGTGCAGGGCACAAGTGACAGAACTCCACAGTGATCCACGAAGGGAAGAAACTATATTATTTGTCAAAGTTTGGGGTTGGTGGGGAGACTAGATCTCAGCGGCTTACCCAAGGTTTACTTCTGGCTCACTGCACTGTCAGAGGCTGGTCAGTCAACAATCCTGTGAGGCTTTCTCTAAGCAGCCCAGTGGCCTTCCATCTTGCAACTGCACCATCTTGGAGTTCTTTGCTTCCAGTCAAAGGGAGTAGAGAGAGAATAAAGAAAGCCCACCATCTCTTCATTGCTCCAGACCAGAAGTGAAATACTATCTTTGTTCATGTTCTCATTGACCAGATCCCAGTCCAATGTTCCCAACCTAGCCTCAAACAGGCTGGGAAATACAGTTTTCTTGTATGCTCAGGAAAAGGCAATGAATTGGTAAGCATCTAGCTTAACTCTGCCATGGAAACTATCAGCTTCCATGGAAATAAAATAAATCCATCAACCACACGTTAATAAGTGTCAATTAAGTACACAGGACTGTGCTGGTTTTTGAGGAGAGATTAGATAAAATATTTCAGTACCTTCCCTTAAAAGGCTTAGTGCTTTGTTGTGGAGATAAGACACAAACACCAGAAAGATCAATGTTGAAAGAAGTAACTACACCATTGTAGGGTTGGGAAAACTTCACGCAGGAACTCATACTTGAAAAAAATGGAAATAAATGAAGATTACCCAAATGAGAACAAGCAAAGGGTTTTCATTCCAAGCTTGCTATAGCAAGGGAGTCAGCCACCATCTCTTGCATTTGTCAGAGACTCAGGGGCAGGCCAGGAATGCGAAAGCTATATACAATGAAGAAGAGAGAAGGATCCAGGGCCCTGACTAGAAGCAGTTGGCATGGGGAAGCTGTAGGTGAGCTAACTCCAAGTGGCACATCCTGTATGATGGGTTAAGACTTTCTCCAATTGTTCCTAAGTTGGAAGTGGGGGCAAAATTAGGGAAATTATTAAGTCCTAGATCTGGGGACCATTGTTCACAAGGTATTATTGTTTGGTTTCCTAGACTGGTTGCTAAAGACAGTGGTCTGAGTTCCTACAAGTCCGAGTTGTGGGTAGTAGGTTGGCTTCCTGGACTGGCTGCTACAGATTGTGAGTCAGAGTTCTATTTCTCTATAGGGTCTAGCGAGCGTCTGTATTTTTCAGTCTTTCAAGAGCTCTGGAAAGAAAATGGAAAGACAGTCCATAAATGGGAATGGCATGAGCAAAGATTGTTTTTTACAAAGAGGAGGAAAGAACCAGATCAGCACAGTTAGAGTGGATATTTCATGTCCACTCATTCACTTATTCATTCATTTAATTAACATTCATTGAATATCTATCTACTCCCTGTCAGCCATTGTTCTCAGTGCCTGGTAATAAGAAAGAAGGAGACATAATCCTCAAGCAGTTTATGGTCTGTCTTACCCAGGGTCCTGCTGGTGCCCTACAGAAAACAATCTGAGTGGCTATTTTCTCAATTTTCCCAAGATGAGATATACCTAGTACCACAGATGCATAGGACGGAAGTTAATCACATACAATGCGTACCTTAGGGCATTCAGGGTAAAATCTCACCTGGAGATTAAGAAGGGATGGAAGGAAAAGATGGACATGTAAACAAACAAGTGCAATAAAATATTGTTAAGAGGCTTTCCCTACTTCTACTCAAGAATTCCATGCTGCTTACCAACCACACCACCCAGAGGCAGCCATTAACGTCTAGCCAAAGGCAAAGAAGTCAGAGTCAATCTCTCTTAACTTTTTGTGAGCCTGATGGTGGATTTGCTCATACCCTTCAATGTCATTGTATTCATATACAGAATTGACACAGTAGTTTTCAAACTCTGATTCCCATGACGGGGTTAACTATCCCTTCTTAAAGTTGCCAGGGGGATAACTGCATGCAATCAATTCCCTGTTCATCCCTCTAAGCTGACAATCCTAAGAAGGCCATTGCCTACCAAATGATGGCTCCCAATCATAGGATATAGATATCATGAAATTCATCTTTTTACTCCTCTAATCACTTGGAGAACAGTCTATGTTGGTAGGAATATCAGAGAAAAATTTGGAATTTATGAAATTGAGCATGTTATTTTAAACATTTATGTCCTTTAAACATATGGTCTCAAAGACAGTGCTAGCTGCTCCATCCTGTCTTATAGCTGAGCAGTTGTGAGGTTCATAGTGTGTTCAATGAGGGACACAAAGGAATAAGGGGCAGATTGAACTGAATCTTCAAGAATGACTCCCCAAAAGCAATAACCAAGGTAACAAAAAATGTGAGAGATACATTCACTAGGACAGATAAAGTTGGAAAAGTCATCCCAAGCAGACCAGCCTGGTAAGCAAGACCAGATGGATAAAATAGCATGGAACTTTCCAGAATGACAAATGCTTCAGGTTGATCCTCTCCTAAATCTGCAACTCTGGATAAGACGCATCCTCTGGAGGCAAGATAACATGACGGATACTCTGCCCAATGTTTCCAGTCAGTCAGTTTCATTTGAGGAAATAATTCATTAAAGGATGCGGCCAGAGAACATAGGAAGTTGCACGTTCCCCCACAGCCCTGGAAACAGAGATTATCACTGTATCTGCTCCCTGGCATCCACTGCTCTTACCCATAAATCCAGTTCCCTAACTTCTTTTGGGACAAAAAGCAGGGATGGGCGGTAGGGAGCACAGGAAAGCCTCTCAGGTAACCTCACACATGCTCCCGGATGCTGCTCCATAGCTGCCTGGCTCCCTGCATCTCTGAGGCCGGAGACTTGAGTGGAGTCTTCCCTTCTCTATATAATACATTCCTTTCGCTCCTTCCTGCCCACAAAACATGCCTGGCAGCTCTGGTGACCAATGAACACATTGTAAAGAGGGAAACAGGTGACCTCCTCCCCCCAATTCAACAGCCCATAGACCCTGAGACCCACATCAGCACATGGCTGTGTTTTCCCTGTTGGAATCAGAGTAGGGCCTCCAAGTACAGCTGTGCAGATTGTATCTTGCCCAAGGAAGGGATGTGGAGGGGACAGCAGGTCCTTACTATGTCATAAGCCCTGATATGAGGCTATATCGACCAAGAGGACATTGAACCCCTTTGTTTTGCAGAAGGACACTGCATGAGTTATTATAGCTCTGAATGTCAAGTTATATGAATTCTAAACTGAACTCTCAAGTAAATTCTAAATTGAACTCTCAAGTAATACATCCAAATACATCCTATTTTGAAAGAATTCCATGATGACAAGTTCCTACCTCCACCAGTAATGCCAACTTCTGCCTTAATATGAATACCAATTCAGAATCCAGTGGCCTTGCCTTGTGAAATGCACACTGAAGAAAAGACTTGAAGTCAGCTGGAATGGTTCTGGCCCTTGGATCATTAATTTCATTCATTCATTCAACAACTATTTATTGAAGATCTCTTCCATTCAAGGAATAGGTGTAAGCACTGTAGGAATACAACAGTGAATAAAACACACAAAAATCCCAGCTTCTATGGAAGAAGGGAGGGAGACTAGTGGAGGGAGATGACAATAAATAAACAAAATTAATAAGTGAAATATATGGTGTGCTAGACAGTCAAAAGTGTTGTGGAAAAAGTAAATCTGGGAAAGGGAGTAGAGCTGTCAGGGGGAAATGGCAATTATAAGCAGGTGGTCAGGCAGTAAGGGAGCAGGCCATGTAGTTAAATGGGGGAAAGCATTCCAGGCAGAAAGAATTTCAAGGACAAAGGCAGTAAGGCAGGAGCACTCAAGGCTTGTTTGGGATAGCCAGGAGGTCAACGTGGCGGTGTGAGCAAGGGTCAACAAAAATAGAAGATGCAGTCTAATTACAACACCTTGTACAGCCACGTAGCCCTTTAAAATCCTTAGTTTCCTCTTCTGTAAAACGGGAGCAGCAAGACCATTTCATGGGGAGCTGAAAAAGTGCCAGAATATATTTGGGAGAACTTGGTAGACAGTAAACATAGTAAGGGATTGCATAACTGAGACATCTAGCCTTTTCCCCTCCCTTCCTAATGCCATCTTCATTCTTCTTTCTCTGTGTCCCTACCCAGCCATGGGTACCACACAGAATGACAGTGTACCCTCCCAAATTCTCCCAAAATGAGGTGTGAACACCACCCCCCTCATACTGTGACTCAGCTGTACGTAGAGGTCTTTCACACCCAACGGTGGGCCAATTTTAGAGAAGGAAGGGAGGAAATGCCCACCAAACACACTCAACCACCCACCAGCTACTCCAAGGAGTCACCCATCTCTGTACCGTGCCTTGCACAGAGGACATGCTCAGTAAATGTCAGGTAAATTGGATGGAATTGAAAAGGAATTTAATGCAGAGGCAGGAAGAAGGAATAACAATGCTAGTGACCACAAAACAGAAGCCAAGAACTAGGGAAGATCTACACAGACACTCATAATTAAAGTGAAATTCACAGGTAAACCTGTAAAGTGTTGGTCTCTAAGGGACAAACTGCTTGCCTTTGTCTAGCATTTCAAGCCACACCTTCAGGCCAGATGGCTGCCATAGGCATCTGTTCTCCATATGAGGACACAACTCTGCTGAGGTTGAATAGATTCACAAGGGAATTGGGAATAGGTACAATGGAGAAATTCCCAGAAAAATCAAGGCTTAAGTCACATTGATCTATGGGACCTATTTATGTTTATTGGCTTATCCCAGGGGAAGGCTGGTTCCAGCATTTGACACTCAAACTGCCCAGTTCCCCTCTCATGGTGGGGCAATGGCTGAACTAGACCGGTTGTCAGCCAAGACGGCTCTGGCAATGTTCAGGGATAATCCAAGCTGAACTGAACTAGAGAGAGTGAACAGTCAAACCTCAGGGTAACCAAACACAAACACCGAGTTCGGAGGCTGAATCAGAGCAGGAGTGAGGAGCCAGGAGCTCGAATCTGGCAGGGAGAAGACCAAAGAAAGAGAAACTGACTCCAAGTGGAGAGAGGCCTATGCAGTCACCTCAGAGACTTCTGGGGCATACTTGTAGTAACGTCACCCTGGTGTAAAGAACAAAAAGCAGGTTTAGGAATTTAGGAATTTAGGAAACAGTCATCCTGCAAGCCCTTCCTCGCTGCTTGTTTAGTGATACTGAGTGAATCTGTCTGGGCTCTCTCCCTTCCTTCCACCCACATTTCCCCCAAGTCCATGCTGTCACTTTTGATACAATAATAATATTGTTATTAATTCCCTAACAAGTCCCTTATATTCACATGGGACTTCATATTTCACACCTATTTGACGCACACACAACTACATGTTGCGAAGTAAGCCCAGCAGACATCAGTATTCCCATTATACAAATGTGAAAACAGATCCCTGCCACACAAGTCAGAGGAGGAATTGTGACTGGAGATAGGATCTCCCGCACCGCATCTAAGTCAACGCAGGGCTGGGGCTTAGGAATCCTGGACAACTCCATGCCGAACATACTAACCACAGAAAACAAAGCGATGACTTCATTTCTCACATATCAACGTTCTGACTGTGCCTTGGTAGATGCTGGGTTATGATGACACAAGAAAGATTTCTGATCAAGGCTCTGAAGTGCCAATGTGCCTATACAGACTGGTCAGAGTCACATATCTACCGTTCTCTACTTGCTCCCATCCTCATCAAACAGACAGCAAAGGTGACATTGTGCTTTAAAGATAAGAGGACCCTAATCTTTGCAGTAAGGCCCAAATCAAGCTTTTCTGACTCCTATGAAGGTAAGCTACAAACATTCCAGTCAAAGCACCAAAATTTTCTCCCCAATGTCACATTAGCTTAGAAAGAAGAACACTGTTCCTCCTTTCATTTAAGAGAAAAATATAGGGGGCGCCTGGGTGGCACAGCGGTTCAGCGTCTGCCTTCGGCTCAGGGTGTGATCCCAGCGTTATGGGATCGAGCCCCACATCAGGCTCCTCCGCTATGAGCCTGCTTCTTCCTCTCCCACTCCCCCTGCTTGTGTTCCCTCTCTCTCTGGCTGTCTCTATCTCTGTCAAATAAATAAATAAAATCTTTTTTTAAAAAAAAGAGAAAAATATAAAAACAAAAACATAAGCAAAATCCCATGTTCCACAACTTCTTAATCTAGTCATCTGTTGAAGGGCATCTCGGTTCCTTCCACGATTTAGCTATTGTGGAGAATGCTGCTATGAACATTGGGGTGCATATGGCCCTTCTCTTCACTACGTCTGTATCTTTGGGGTAAATACCCAGTAGTGCAATGGATTAAGAAGTTGTGGTCCACATATACAATGGAATATTACTCAGCTATCAGAAAGAATGAGTTCTCAACATTTGCTGCAACATGGACGGCACTGGAGGAGATAATGCTAAGTGAAATAAGTCAAGCGGAGAAAGACAATTATCATCTGATTTCTCTCATCTATGGAACATAAGAACTAGGATGATCGGTAGGGGAAGAAAGGGATAAAGAAAGGGGGGGTAATCAGAAGGGGGAATGAAACATGAGAGACTATGGACTATGAGAAACAAGCTGAGGGCTTCAGAGGGGAAGGGGGTGGGGGAATGGGTAGGCTGGTGATGGGTAGTAAGGAGGGCACGTATTGCATGGTGCACTGGGTGTTATACGCAACTAATGAATCATCGAACTTTACATCAGAAACCAGGGATGTACTGTACGATGACTAACATAATATAATAAAAAAAACACTAAAAAAAAAAGCCCATGTTCCATAAAATCCAGCCACCACCAACAAAACACACATTCTAATTCAAGTCATGTTCTTGGTGCTTTCTCTACCATCCAGATTGCTTATTGCTTGTTAGACTTCATTTCACCTCCACCAAGGTGCTAGGAATCTACAAAAGAAATAGTATGTTTTTTCCCCGAGGTCCAGCCCCCTCAGAGACGATTCTGGCACATTCATCTGGCTCAGGAATTTGGGGTAAAATCACCTACATGCATCTCTGTGGTTTCATCTGAAACATAGGGTCTTCCACGGGCCTTTTTCCCAAGCCTGTTTTCAAGAAAAGCCCAACATTGTCCTTAAACCCTGCAAGACCCTGAAAAGGACAGCTTTGGTAAATTCCTGACTTGGAGAAGGCCAACAGAGAATGCTGTACCGTTTCAAAGAACAGTCTCTGGGCTACCACCAGATCTCTCTCTCTCCAGCAAGTGGTTTTTACAAGCATTTTGAATGTATACGTTTAACACAAATTATTTGGTTCTTAATAAAGTACTGGCACATTTAGATTCTACATCACATTTTTGCCTTTATAAGGATTTTAATAACTTTTTCTCTGATACGAGTCCCAAAAACCTCTGGGTGAGCAGAGTTGGCATGGGACTGTTACATGCTAGATGTCCAAAGTTAACAGCTATTGGAAATTTTTATTTACTTTCTTCTTCTGTTTGAGTGTACTTAATGCTATTAAAGTTCTGTCTGGCAGCAGGAAAGGGTATAAAAGTGGCCACTTAAGAAAAGCAATTTGGCCATTTGTGACAACAGCTGCCCGATATTGCATTTTATTTAATTGGAAAAGGATGCAGGAAGTCTGTGGTGCATTAAAGAAACTCAGGGTTTGGAGATCATAGGAATTTTCTCCGCTATTTTCTTCTAATAAAATTACCATTATTAAGTAATTTATTGAGTGTCAACAACATACTAGACACTTTTTAAATTATTTGAAATGGACTGATTAAGGGAAAATCATTTAAACTCTTGTGGAAGGGTTCTCTGTGGACCTTCCCGAGCATATGTTCAGCTGACAGGGTGACACTGTCATTAAGACCATCCCCCACCTGCTATCAAGTCAAAGCCAAGACCCAGAGCAGACACATCAGGCCCTCTCTCCACCCTCTGGCCCCAGCTGTCTCCAAACTTCTTCCACCACTTAGTCTTCCAGCCACAGCACAGCGTCTGCTGCTCCCCAGGCTCAGTACCCTCTCGTTTCCCCCGCTCTGACACCACTCTTCTCTCGCTTGGCATGCCCTTCCCAACTGGTCTGCTTAGGGACTTCCTATTCCCTCAAACACAAGCATCAGATCTAGCACGTTCACTTCTAGGTATATACCTAAAAGAACTGAAAGAAGGGACTTGAAGAGACATATGCACACCCATGTCCACTGCGGTATTATTCACAAAAAACAAAAGGTAGAGGCAACCCAAGGATCCATCAACAAACAAATACATAAACAAAAAGTGGTATGTGTAACGATGGAATCAGAGTAGTCTATGATCACACATCATAGACACAGTGCAACAGTGGTGGCCAGGAGCTGGGGGAAGGAGAGAATGGGGAGTTACTGTTTAATGGTAGAGAGTTTCAGTTTGGCAAGATGAAAAGAGCTCTATGGATGGATGGTAGTGATGGTAGCAGATGAATGTGAATGAACTTAGCTCCATTTAAAAATGGTTAACGTCTGGGGCGCCTGGGTGGCACAGCGGTTAAGCGTCTGCCTTTGGATCAGGGCGTGATCCCGGCGTTATGGGATCGAGCCCCACATCAGGCTCCCCCGCTATGAGCCTGCTTCTTCCTCTCCCACTCCCCCTGCTTGTGTTCCCTCTCTTGCTGGCTGTCTCTATCTCTGTCAAATAATAAAATAAAAAATCTTTTTAAAAAATGGTTAACGTGGTAAATTTTAAGTCATGTGTATTTTACCACAATTTTTTAAAATTTAAAGATTGGAAAATTAAAAATAATAAAAATTTTAAAATCTCAGCATTTCAATGAAAACTTTCCCCATTTCCCGGCACCAACAGAATTAGTCCTTTCTTCCCCTGAGCTCCTATTCAGAATTAATTTAAAATTAATCTAGTCTTTTATAAAAAATAGGTATGGATGGCATTAACTTTTCAGATCTCAAAAACAAGTAAACACTCTAAGTCTGCATTTAAAAAGGTGAAAAATGTATTAGATCATTCTTTTATATTCCTCTCCTCGTACAACTGACACTGAGTGACTGGCCCCGCTTCTCTCTTGACAACTTCAGGCTGAGTTCCCAGTATCAGCTCAACTCTCCGACCATGAGATGCACAGTCAGTGCAGTTGGACCCAGTACCCGCTCCCTCCCAACCTACCTCAATTCCTTAAACTAGATCCGACTCCCCTTTACTCTGGGTCTCCCAGGTGAGGCCCTAGGGCCACGGACTGATAGCCCCCTCCTCTTCGAGCCCCATGAATATTGCAACTCTGGCTCCCAACAGACCCACCCATACACATCAAGAATAGTGCAGGGTCCTGATGAAACTATTTTGTTTTTAAAGATGGAGCTTTAAGGAGCATTCCAAACTAGAAGGAAAGCAGGTAACAAATACGTAAGTATTCTCTTAAAATGCTAACGTTCCTGGATTGTAAGAAAGTCAAGCATTCATCCATTAATATAAATTAGAAGTAATCTGATTAACCAAATCTTACAAAAGATAGAGTGCACAGGGTGTCAATTTTGTTTGGGGGCGGGGGAGGGGGGTAGCTAGCAATAATTTTAGAGCATGTGGTCCTTTTTGGAGTGGGGCAGGGTTAGGGATAGGGTTAAGATAAATGAGGAAACTATGTGCCAAGAAAACTGAGAGGACAAGAGGGAGGACGATGTTAAACAAACTTCACTTATTTACATAAATAAATAAATAATAATAATCATTAGGCTTAGTTGGTTCTGTGTCCCAAAAAGGAGAAGGAACTTCTTTTCTTTTCCTCTGCTCTGCAGCAAAGAACTCGAATCCAGCACTTGGGCTCCTACTGTGAGTTGTGCTATGTTGCCAGTTAAATATGCCCTTATGAAAGTATTTCTTGACTCACAAACTTCAGGAATACTATATATGTGTATGTATTTTAAGTGAATAAGTACTGTCTTAAGAAGATAGTCACTATATTTTCATTAGTAGTCTGTTGGAAAACATAGGCCAACTTCCAAACAATGCTGGGATGTAGTTTGTTCAATAGCAGATCCCCTGTACTGAATGTATTCCGTGAACAGCAAACTAAAAAGGAATAATTTGGGAAAAAATACCAAGAGTTGCCATCCTCTACATTAGTTTCCTAGGGCTATTGCAACAAATTACCACAAACTTGGTGGCTTAAATGTCAAAAATTTAAAATTCCCTCACAATTTTAGAGGCTAGAAGTCTGAAGTCCAAGTATCAGTGGGACCACCCTCCCTCTGAAGGCTCTAAGGAAAATCCTTCCTTGTCTCTTCCAGCTTCTGGGGACCCCAGCAATCCTCGGGGCTTTTTGGCTTGTAGCTGTATCACTCCATTCTCTGCCCTGTCTTCCCATGGCCATCTTCGCTGTGTCCGTCCTCTGTCTAAATCTCCCTCTTCTTTCTTCTAGGAAGACACCAATTATTGGATTTAGTAGACTAAGGGGATTTAGTGGATTAAGTCCAGGATGATTTCATCTTAAGATCCTTAACTAATTTCATCTGCCAAGACCCTATTTCCAAATAAGGTCACATTCTGAGGTTCCAAGTGGACATGAATTTTTAGAAGACATGATTTAACCCACTATACCCTCCAAATAGGAAGCCAATAAATATGAAAATAGAAATGAGATGAGTTGTCAACGGGAGTACCCCACTATGACCATCAAGAATGAGATACGTCCCATATCTCATGTAGGGAAAGGAATTTCTTCTAAAATCTGAACAAAGAAACCACAGTGTAAGCTGCATAGTATCAATTATTTATATCATTTAAATTTATGTTGACAGGATGTCGAAGAAGACCAGAGGAGGGAGATTCTGAAAAACTCATGGAATTTTTGGTGCCATCCTAGAAAGAAAATGATTTGATTATAATTAACTATTACTAGGTACCTAGACCAGAATTTTCTCAAACTGATTTTCACAGAAAACTAGTTCTGTGGGCTATTCCTAGAATTAGCACTGTACACACATGTGCGCACACACACACACACACACACACACAGACTGGTACTCAACACTCACAAAACCGCACTTGAGAGAGTAAAGCTAAGGACCTGCCCTTGCCCTGTGATGACCTCCCCACAAAGCAGTGGTTTGCAAGGGCTGCCCTAAGCAGTGAGCTGTGCTTTCCCTGCCCAACCCGCCCTCTTCCCATAGCCTTCTACTCCTACATTTAAAATGTGCCACATTCCACATGTTGACAGAGTCTTAACAAGGGACTGGAAATTTCCAAGTATTTCTTTTCTCTCCTTCAGTGAACTGAAGGAAGCAGTTGTTCTCCTAAGTACAAGAATATTATTCATCTTATATATAATTAAATTGCCGAGTATACCTCAAATCACACAATGACCTTCCTAAACAACTTAAAAATCCTAAAAATTGTGTTTGAAAATGCGGATGTGCTCTGAAGCAACATTCTGAACTTCTAGCTCTTTGAAGATTCACTAAAGGAAAAAGAGTTTCTCCATGTACCTTACTTAAAAGTTGGAACTCTGGGCATCTTGCACACATATGCATACATGCTCGCACACACACCGTAAACTCCCGGCCCAGTGCCACCCTCACCTCCTCACTGCCAGGCACACCTACTTACAGGAAAGGAGACACAAACAGTGCATCAAAAAAGAAATCAGTGCAACCAAATAGTGACAAGAGAGCAATAGAAGTGGTGCAGGAGTGAAACACGACCAGAACCCCCAATACTTAAAAAAATTCCATTACACTGGAGTGCACCTCTGAATTTCCAATGACTGTTTTCAACTATCCTCACAATTTAGATCCATCCTCATCACTGACCCTAAAACAAGCCACAGCAACTTGAAGTCCCCTTCTGGCAGAGTGATAGCAGAGACAAACTTATCATGGGTGGTTAGTTTGATCAAGCAAGCTGATCCTTGGGTGGGACGTGCTTCACAAAAAGGGTTGTCAGGGCTGGAGACAGGAGGGAGATAGACGTTCTAAATAATAAACATTCTAAATAAAGGTTTGTTGGATAGATGGATGGAGACACTTATGAAAACAATCCCAGGAAGACAGAAGATGGTTGTTTAAATTTTCAATGACATAATAAAGTCGTTAATGAGCTCAGCATTGGACCATGACTTACACATGTCTACCTTTTATGAAACGCGAATAGGCTTAACTGTTAATTACCAAAATCATCAGCTAATTAGAACAATATGTCTTCAGTTTCAAAAAGTCATTGTGTGTGTGACTCAAAACCTGGATCTATCTGTATTTGTTATTCCTTACAAGATGATTAAGATCCCAGATACTCCCAAACTTCAGGATGTTACCTCTAACTTGAGAACACTTTGATAACCGAACCCCTTGTTATTAACTAAGCTAAGAATTTTTTCTTTAGAAAGGGGGTGTGATCAGAAGGGGGAATGAACCATGAGAGACTATGGACTCTGAGAAACAAACTGAGGGCTTCAGAGGGGAGGGGGGTGGGGGAATGGGATAAACCGGTGATGGGTAGTAAGGAGGGCACGTATTGCATGGTGCACTGGGTGTTATACGCAAACAATGAATCATCGAACTTTACATCAAAAACCAGGGATGTACTGTATGGTCAGTAACATAATATAATAAAAAATATTATTATTAAAAAAAGAATTTTTTCTTTAGGATTTATTTATTTATTTGAGAGAGAGAAAGAGATAGAGAGCAGGGGGAGGGGCAGAGGAAGAGAAGCAGACTCCAGTCTGTGTGGAGCCCTATGTGGGACTTGATCCCAGGACCCTGAGATCCTGACCTGAACTGAAATCAAGAGTCAGCCGCTTTTGACAGAGCCAGCCAGGCATCCCTAAGCTAAGAATATTTTTAACCTCACACTCACATAAATTCCAAAAGACACTGAGCACTACACTGTCTGTGCTTTGGGTAAATGGCATAACAGATTTCAAGGTCATAAAGGCTGGGAGTCTGGGTCTGTGGGTTCTGACTCTGGACGTGTGATTTGGGGCAGATGACTCTAATCTATCTGGATTTTAGTCTCCTCACTTGCAGAGTACAGTGCGTAGATTAGAATAACTGCTTAAATTATATTAAGATATATTTCTGTAAAGTGGAAATAAAAAGTAATATAATAATTATCGTGTTCTTAAAAGCCCAAGCTTCACAAATGCATTGACAGACTTTTGAATGAGGTTCATCGAAAAAGACCTAGACAAAAAAAGGAGACCCAGGGGTAAAACCAGCCCTGAGGAGCAAAGACACCCGTACCTATGGCTGCCAATTACTGATACGAGACTCTGGACAAAGATCCGCCGTTTGGAGTCAGGCTTTTCCAAAGGTGCGGACACTTAGCCAGGCTATAAAGGAGAGGGCAAAGAGTCCTTAAGATTGGCAGAGAGGATCCCCATGGAAAGAGTGGTCAAAGGTCTGAGCTTCCTCCCCTCTCCATGGGTGCTAGTCCCAGCCCTTCCCCCACTTGCTCACTCCAAAAATGGGCAAGGGTTCAGCTTCCACAGAAAGCTTGCCATGAGCTCCTGAAGTCCAGAGGACATGGAGCCTGGGAAAGGCAAGAGCCTGGGAAAGGCATCAGGGTGTCCTGATGGCCAAGGGAGGAGAGGGAACCTCCATAAGAGCCTTGGGAGCTGATAAGAAGGAGATATGTCTCCTATAGCCCGACGGGCCCTCGCGGAAGTCAGCAAGCCTTGCGGCATCTGGAAACAACCCCATCCAGGAGGTCTACCTGCCTGGGCGAGGTGACCCCAACACAAGGCTCTGGGTGGGGTGCACCATCAGAAGCATAAGCAGAAAATGGTGCTGGACAAAGACATGGTGGGAAGTTCTCTCATGGAGAAGTCTCCAAATAACCCCACATGTGCCTCGATATCCTATGGGTGTCTGCCACAACCAGAGGGCACCAACCCAAACTGCAAACTGAGCCAGTCAAGTCAGACCTTTCTGCCCTGACCTCTCCTTCCTGCCACTGCCTCGTGTGTGTGTGTGTGTGTGTGTGTGTGTGTGTGTGTGTGTGTGCGCGCGCGCTCTGGGCTGTCCCTGTGATCAAGGACAGAGTAAGGAAAAGAAGAGGCTGAGACCGTAAGTCCAGGCACCAAGCACAGAGAAGGATGCTTGAATGAGAGATTAAAGCTTCTGTTTAGACTTGGGCTTTTTAAAAACTTCTAACGCAGACTATGAATTAATACCTAAAAGTGACCACAAAAGCTCTGGAATCTGCCCAAAATACCACCCAGGAGTAGGGAAGAGAGAGTTCCAGATGCACGTGTAAAAAAAAAAAAAGTGGTGCAAACACATAAAATCATGTCGTGATATCTTACCCCACCAAGCCCACTTGTTACATAAATATTTTACCATATTGTCCTCAGATCCTTCTTTTTGATAGATAAAACTTTATAGATACAAAGTCCCCCTTCCCAGCTTACCTCCCTCCCTCCCCAGAAGCAACCTCGATCCTGATGTTGGCTTATGTCCTTCCTGCCTGTGTTTTTATATTCTTTTTTTTTTTAAGATTTTATTTATTTATTTGACAGAGAGACAGCCAGCGAGAGAGGGAACACAGGCAGGGGGAGTGGGAGAGGAAGAAGCAGGCTCCCAGCAGAGCAGGGAGCCCGATGCGGGGCTCGATCCCATGAGCAGAAGGCAGACGCTTAACGACTGAGCCACCGAGGAGCCCCTGTGTTTTTATATTCTCACAATGTAATTATATACATGAAAACAGCATATGGTATGTGAAATTTGGGGCATGCTGTCTAAGGTCTTTTGTAACTATAATTCTGTGGGATAGTTTGGCTTTTTTATTTTAATTAAATTAACAGAAGCGAAGGGACTTTTAATTCCCCCTCTACACTTGCGTCTCATTGTTCATGAACAAGATACCGCAGCTCAAGACATGATAATGCAGAGAGAGGAGCCTGGCCTGAGCGAGTGGCCGTACTATAAATTTAATGAAGCAAAGCCAGATAGGTGCCCTGGGAGAGGAAAGAAATCACGGTGCAGATACAAGATGCATCCAGAAGAGGGCGATATAATCTAATAAAAACAGTGCGCATGCCAGGGCAGTAATCACTTGGTGGATAATTAGGCACAGACCTCCAACAGAACCCTTAAGTGCTAGAAGGTAAAATTGGGAAACACAAGCCTGATCATGTGAATTATTTGCCCAAGGTCAGAAAGCCAGTTAATATTTACTACTTCTGCCTCCCCGTTCAGCACAATGGGAGGTCTGTTGGCAGCCCTGCAAATGATTGATTCGGCAGACACAAGAGATCAGATTGGCCTAAATCAAGATCATAGTTGTACTTCTTATTGAGTTTTTTATGATCCCTTGAGCTGGCTTTGAGGCCTCAGCATGCTCAACTGGGCACTTTGTTCAGCATCAAGACACTATTAGTGCTCAGGGAGAGAACCAGAGATGAAGAATTTGGAAATGTAAAAATATAAAATTGTGCAGAAGCAGGGGTATTTTTAACCCCAAAAACAAACATTAAGCTCTAATTCTTTACCTTTATTCTAAGCTATGCTGATAAAGTTTTGTGTGAAATTTTTAAGATGATATCAGAGGTACGTGCCCTTGACGACCCAGCTGGGACAGGAGCATCAGGCTAGGACAGCTAATTCTGAAGTCCCAAAGAAAGCCCAACGTCGCAGCAGCTGACCCTGGAAAGCAGGGGTCAGCAAATAGGTCCAGAGCCTAATTGCCAAGCAGTGTTACTGGAACAGGGCCATGCCCGTGTGTACGGAGCTTCTGCGGCTGCTTCTGAGCAGTTGAGCCGCTGCCACAGACACACAGGATGTCTTCAATATGGCTTCTTGGTCTGCAAAGCCTAAAATACATACTACCTAGTCTTTTACCAAAAAATGTTTGCCAGCCCCTCTTACAAAGCAATGCTGTCCAATCCAGCCTTCTAAGGTGATGAAAATGTTCTATTATCTATGCTGCACAGCACATTAGCCACCAGCCACACGTGGCTACTGAGCACTTGGAAGACCGTGGCTGGCAGTTACCATATTGGACAGCAACTGAAGAACAGAATTACTTTATTTTATTTTCAATTAATTTAAATTGAAAGAGGCACATGTGGCCAGGAGCTCTGGGAATTAATCGTCCCGTGGCATCTGTCAACGCTTGGCTTCCCACAGTGCGGAGGCTGTGTTATTTACAAAAACGGGCTGTGCGACAGATTTCCCCGAGGGCAGGACTTCATTGACCCTGGCCTCATAGTGTTAACACATGGAGACGTTGGGCTCCCTTTGCGACCTCAGCACCAGCTATCCGCTCCTAACACCTTCCCAGGACTCTCCACTTCCTTCTGAAAGACCATCACTCATAAACTCTCCAGAGGAAAAAAACAGGGAAAGCACAACCCACTATGTAAAGCCGGATTGAATTTCTTTGTCTTATATTTAGCTTCTTTAATCTGTACTAGTGTATCGTGTAGGAATATTTTGGCTGCAAGGAACAGGATACCTAACGGTGACCTAAGCAACCAGGGTTTATTTACTCACACAACAGTCCCGAGGCAGGCAGCTCTGGCGTTGGCTCAGCCAGTCAACGACCTCAGAGCCAGTATTTTACAAGTGTATTGAACTTCCCGTCTCAGTTGTAAAACGGCTGCTAATGCACTTGAGTCAGAAAGAAGTAGGAACGGGTGTTGCACTCAGTATACCTGTCCCTTGTATCAGTAGAGTGTAAGACTTCCCAGAAGATACTCTGTATACACCCCTACCTTATTGGTACCTGGGAGGAACTGGCACTGGGTCACAGGCCCACCAGAGCTCTAAGAGAGGCTGAGAAAGCAAGGAAAACAGCATTTCCTGACTGGATTAGCCAGTAGTGGTTGTCACCTAGGGATGAGCACACCAGCCCCATCACGGAGGGGATAGAGGTTGTGTAAACAACAACAGTATCCCCCAATTATAGGAAGGCTTGGGTCCCAAGGGTGTCCTCCATCACAGCTTTCCAGGATTTCATGAACAGGTGTGTGTTCTTTGTACCCATCGCTTGGTTTGAGAACGATTTACTGACTACCATGGAACATCAGGCATTGGGCCAGATGTCAGGAAGGAGCAGAAGATGGGGCTGGACATGCTGGCCCAGAGTGTGGAGTGTCTGTATAAAAGCATGAACAAAAGGTTTTGTGAAATAATAGAAAGATTTGTGCCAAATAAGCCACAGATTTACATGTCCACTTCAGCTGCCCAGTACATTTAACCTGCAAGTATTTTCTGAGTGACCTGGCTTACTATGACATTTTACTGCATATCTGTAAATCCAGTTCTGCTGCGTGATTATTTTGATTGTTTTAAAACCTCCTAGTAGATACAAATCTCAATGACTCCACGCGTAAGAAAGGTGCCAGAGCTTTTGTTATTTTTCTGTGTAAATCCACCATTCTGTTGGGATGGCAGAAATAGTATCCATGAATTTGTAGTTCTCCATGGTTGTGCCTAACTCCAGGAAGAGGAGAGACACCTTTCGAAGGAAAGGAACAGTCTGACCAGTGATGGCATCTGAACGCATCAGCAACAGTGAAGATCAGATCCCATCAGCCACCTGCTTGTGGAAAACGCATCCCTCATTCTCAGCCTTGTGGTCCCTTCAGGGATGATGCATGCCCTGCTCTGCTTCTCTGTCTAAGGAAGTCATTCTGCAGTTATGTCCCACAGTGCGGTACAGGTGATTCTGTGAGGCTGCTAGGGCCCCTTCAGGCTCAGCACCAGCTGTGGTCATCTCTACTCCGAAGTCCTACCGCCTCTACAGGCTCTAGTAAGAGAACAAGGTTCAGTCGCCAACCACGTTATTGAACCCTACAACTCCACCTAAGGGCTGTATTGCCTCTTGGGACTCAGGCAGGAGGGTGGGACAGAAGGCCACTCTCTATGAACCCACCTATTTCTGTGTTCTCAAGACTTCCCTAACTCTTTTTCTCCCCTAGAAACTTTCAGCCAGTTATTTGAGTACTTACATATGTTTATAGTAATATACTTTGTCCTCAAGTATTTTCTATCATAGGTCATTCAAATGTCTCCAGATCAGAGCCATCTCCAAAGACGCAGAAGAAACTGAGAGTGTGGGGAAATTTATCCAATAAGGAAGAAGACAAGAAGCCTACCTTATCAACCTGTGCCTCTCCTCCCCATGACACCCACCTCATGGCCAACACAAAGCTGTAGGATTGCCCCTCCCTTCCACATTACCTCCACCTGCATGTCTGAGATTTTGCTTCCCCTTGAAATTATTCTCCAAATTCAGGTGCAAATAATTTATGTGAACATACACAATGGGTCGTGGGTGAGGTGTGCACAAAGCAAAGGGACAAATGAATCAGTGAATTAAGTCCTGCAGGATGAAAGGGGGCTGGCAGATTGAGGAGCTGGAGAAAAGCTGCCAGACACCTAGATGAAAGAGGATAGCCTCATGCACAGACACTAGCTGGAGTATTGAAATGCCTGGAGTATTTAAAGAATTGCAAGTACAGTAGTCCCCCTTATCCATGGGGAATACTTTCCAAGACCCCCAGTACATGCCTGAAGCCACGGGTAGTACTGAACTCCAGGGATAATGTTTTTTCCTATACATACACACCTATGGTAGAGTTCAATTTATAAATTAGGCACAGTAAGAGATTAACAACTAATAATAAAATAGAACAATTACAACAACATACTATGATAGAAGTTATATGAATGTGGTCTCTCTCTCTCTCAAATATGTCATTGTACTCTTCTCATCCTTCTTCTTGTGAGATGATAAAATGCCTGCGTGATGAGACAAAGTGAGGTGAGTGATGCAGGCGTCGTGACCCAGCTTTGGGCCACTATCGACCTTCTGAAGATATGTCAGGAGAATCATCTGCTTCCAAAGCACAGTTAACCGAGGGAAACTGAATCCTCGGACAGCAAAACTGCAAATAACGGGGGGACTGCTGTACCTCCCCTGTGGTCATGTGCGTTGGTTCCGTTCCATAAAGTCCCTGCAAACACTGACTTAGCGAGTACTGAACCATTGCTCCTAGGGGAAAATACAGGTGAGGGTCCTACAAGCCTCTGGTCACAATATGTTCATCAACTGATCAATATTTAACCTTCTTTATCTGTGCTCCTGCCTAAGGACACGCTATTTAAGATACACTGCTGCTTCGTGAACGCCAACAGCCAACAGCACTATAACTCATGCCCGGACAGAGCTTACCTAACACGTATGGTTTCTTCATAAGGAACTTCTTGCACTTAGAAACACAGGCAGCACTCGAGATCGTGCTTGGGGGCCACTGGAAACAGTGAAATCACCAAAAAAAGTAGAAAAACACAGAAAACATGGCACCAAATAAGCCATGAGAAGGACACTTATTCACAGAATGACAGCTGAAACAAGAAAGCAGAGAATCACCCTGTCTGACCTCAGCTGGGAATGAGCACTTGGGGCGACTAACCCATTTTACCACTCCATGTCTATGCAAAGCCCATGACAACCACCAAAGTGCCCCAAGTATGATTTGGGTCCCCGATATTTCATAGAGTAGGCAAATTTGTAAATACGGAATCCATACTCATAAGGAGGACTGACAGGCTGGAGCGAAGAGTAGGCATTTTCTTTGGGACATGAGGCCAGAGAAGCCAAAAACAGAGGTTACCAAGGGCCTGTGCGTGAAGCCGCTGAGCATGCCCCCTTTCAGGATGGGGTGTACAGACAAAGCAGATCGGGGGCAAGACCGTGAACTGAGTCACTGACCTCCAGGAAAGAACTCCCTGGTATGGGGAACCTGGACACTGCTGGTGCCTCGTGGGGAGATAATATTTTGAGGTTACCCTAAGCAATGCCATTCAACAATGCTCAGACGTTATCAAGATCCTGAGAAAGCTAAAAGAAGTATCAAGGTATCTTTATACGGAGCCATTAAAAACTGGCAAGTTAAAAAACAGTGAAGCTCTGCATGTATGAAGGAAATGCTGAACACAGCTGCACAAGCAGAGGTAGTAGCCTTCTGGGGCCCCAGTGTTAAACAGTTCATGTTAGTTCATGTGGGGCAGTAGAACAATAGCCTGCTGCCCGGAGTGGGGCCACCATGGACACCTGCAGGAGGACCGGGATGGACTGTGACCCCTAGGATTCCTGTAGGTTGGGCCTTAAGGACTTTCTGATACCTTGTGACCACGAGCCCTTCCTTGACGCCCTTCCTAGATTCAAGCGTGGTGAAGTAAGGGGTATCTGCTGTAAACCATCACACGTCGTTTAGCAACTTCTATGACTTCTTTGGAAGTTTCCATTTGATACCTGATGTCACAGTAAATACATTTGAAAGCTTTTTAATTCCCAAAGTTATCCTTGGATAACTTTGTTTCCCTGGAAAACAACGTTGAATGTGGAGATTTTTCTGCAGGACTCATTATGTTTTCATTTTAGCTAAAAAATAAAATGCTAATGAAAACCATATCATTTTTGGAAACTGCTTTCCATTTTCAAAGCTTAGCTATGTTATTTGAACAATTCTAGTCTCCAAATTGTTTGTCTGTAACATAAAAACCCAAAAAACAAGAAAACTTAGACCCAGTGCTGTTTTAGGTCCCTCCACTTCTGGGACTCTGGTATTTGGGCATTCCTACTCTTTGAGCTTGCAACTTTGGATCAAGTCAATACCACATGTAAACAGACATCCGAAGTCTGAGTCTAAAATTGTCACTGACCAATCAGAACACATTCTCAGATGAAGCTTCACAGAAGTCAGCTCCACCTTTTTAGTGGCTAGAGGCTACTGAAAAATGTACAGCTGAACCTCAGAAGAGGAAGGCACTGAACAATGCCAAAGTGCCTCAGGAAATCCGACTGACTAGGCAGAAAATGATGACAGCCTAGGGCAAAACAGGAAAGAGGGAGGGAAACCCCTTCCCAAAGCATCCTCTCAAATAAAACAGGCTTTGGTGCAGGAGACTCAAAATTCCTGAGCTGATTCAGTTTGGCTTCTCAAGGTCAGAGGCCACCCAGGCTCTCTGTCAGGAGAACAGATTCTCCCGGACACAGCACGGGGGGCGCCAAGCCCAGACTCTGCCTTTGGCTAAACTGGAGGACAGACAGATAGGGCTAGAGGACAGACAGATAGGGCTGACTCCAGTGCTAGTCATCTTTGTGAGGGGAAGATGGTCACTAGGGGTGGTAGGAAAGAAGCCAAGGAAAATAAATTTGACACAGATTTATGAAGGAATAAACCTCATTTGGTTGGTTTTTTTTAATCAACAAAAGCAGAAGTTATACATGGTAGTTGGAGAAGTGTATAAAAGGTTCAAAACTCATACAGGAGGTTCTTATTACCTATTGTCTGCAAAGAAATGGACCAACAAAATGACCTTTGTGACTGACCACATGGCAGCATCACTGACTTGCCACACCCCAGGGAAGGGGCTAGAGGTGGCCTCTCCTCCGTGGAAGGAGCAAAGATCACAGGTGCCTACCCTATGATTAAATCACACTTGACAGATGGAGCCATGCAGATGAAGGAGCAATTTCAAATGTAACAGCCACAAAAGAAAACCAAATGACTGAGAGACTATCCAACACAGAACAAAAGACATAGCCTGGTTCAGATAAGTGGGTCTTATATTCCTGCAGCTGGATTTGCAAAAGGATTGTAATGTGTACGTTGTAAGTGAAAACCTAGAAATCAGCCTGGCAGAAATCTTGGTGACACAACCACGTCCCTGAGACAATATCGTCCTGAAGTTTGGAGGAAATCAGCAAATTGAATCATATAATAAGGCAATTTCATTCTTATGTGGGCTTAACAAAAAAAAATTAATTTCATGACCAACTTAAAACAAGGGTTTATAATAAGTCCCTAAAATTTTATACAAATTATTACAAGCACATGTACGTGTTCCCCGCCCCCATAGTGATTTCATACTTTTCAACGAGTCTATCAATAGAGTTCATCCAAAAATGAGTGACAGTCCTGGGTGGTAGTGGGACAGGAGTTGTTGAACCACTAAGGACAAAAGGTATTACTAAGGGGGTCAGTGTTTTTGGCAGTGGAGCTAACCAAAGAGAGGTAATCCTGTGAATGTGGAGAAGCTATGTTGGTGGCTACTTGGTTAACTTTAAATGTTTTTGTTTTTGTTTTAAGTAGGTTCCACACCAGGCGGGGCTTGAACTCACAACCCTGAGATCAAGACCTGACCTGAGATCAACATCAGACGCTTAACTGACTTAGCCACCCAGGCACCCCTATTTGGTTAAGTTTATTAACGAGTCATCCAGCACTGAACTACCAGAGGAACGGGAGTTCAGTTAACCCCGAGAGGATTACTGACAGCAAAGAGAGCTGGGTGAGGGCCGTGCCAGAAATACAGTATGTGATTCAAGAGGACATGATCTGTACAAATTAAAATGCTGGTGAGTAGAATCTAGAAATGTCCCATGGCAGAGCAGAATGAAAGCCCCAACACTGACTTAAATCAGACTTTCCCTGCAGCCACATAGGATACCAGTTAAAACACTTCTTATCTCCAAGACACCTCATAGGCAATCAATCAGTGATGATAAGGGTGGAGGTCATGCCACCAAGGTCATTTATTTAAAGAGCAGGTGGTCAAGTATTTTCACCTATTTTAAGTCTTCCCACCCCAACCAAATCTTATCCACCACAAATACCTCTGTCATGAAGCCTTCTTGGAGAGCCATGGAATTAAAAAGCATTAATATGGGAATGAATGTGAGAAGTCATTGACTCCACTGCTCCTATTTTAACCAATGTGGAAAGAGATTCAATGAATTTTCTCAAGGTTAGAGGCAGAGCTGGACGTCCACATCACTGCTCCCTCTTCTGCCTCCCTCTGACAACCAAGTGGTCTTCACACTTGGAAATCACCCACTTTCTGCTTTGTGAACCTTTTCCACTAAGCAGGTGTTTAGGTCTTTTGCTTTCGTTCACCTTTCATCTCATCCTGGGTGGTTAAGCCTTATTCTCAACTTTCAGATTAAACCCTCTGAGGGCTTTGCTCAGAGCGTTCAGTAACTGTGCATTAATGTGATTCATCCCAGCTCCCGAGGGACACTGCCAGACTCACGGAGTATTTCAGACTTTCAGATCTTCCTATTAGCATGAATTACTATTAGTAATTCTATTACTAATTACTATTTTACTATACTATATTAGAGTATAGTAATATAATAATATATTATATATATAATGTATATATTAATATATATAATAACAATATAGTATAGTAATATAATAATATATTACTATTACTATACTATCTATTACTAATTACTAATTACTTAGTAATTACTATTAGTAATTACTAAGCTGCTTGTTTGCCAATAATGTGCACTGAAATGTAAATGTGAAAACATAATGTTTGATTCCGAAAAGATCAAACATAGGTAGCATGATTTTTCTCTTTAGCAAACAAACAAAAAAATGCTGAAATCTTTTTCAAAAACTCCCTGGCACTATTCGTAGCTGCTACCGTTACAGACTGTGTCCATCTCACCTCTGTGGCATGGACATCTCTCCCCTTCCTCCAACCAAAGCACCCCCCCTTTCTTCTTTTTTTTAAGATTTTATTTATTTATTTGACAGAGATAGAGACAGCCAGCGAGAGAGGGAACACAAGCAGGGGGAGTGGGAGAGGAAGAAGCAGGCTCCCAGCGGAGCAGCCTGATGTGGGGCTCGATCCCAGAACGCCAGGATCACGCCCTGAGCCGAAGGCAGACGCTTAATGACTGAGCCACCCAGGTGCCCCGCCCCCTCTTTCTTAACTAGAAAAAAATTACAACAGATGCCAAGTGTTACAACCTTTTCTTTTTAAGATTGTTTTTTGTTTCCTTCCATTATGAATGCAACTGCTACCTCCTAACGACATGGCGTGCTGGACCAGAGGCCTAGACAGAGTGTGCTCTGATGAGCACCGTGTCCCGAGTTCCCAGACAAAAGTCTATCACCCAACACCTGGATATTTTTACTAAAAGCTCATTAACATTCATCCATTGTTTTTCAACAAATAATTACCATGCAGATTACTTTCATTTTCTTTGAAGAGTTTAAAACTCGCATCAATGGGTCGAAATGACAATAAAATTTTTGCTCAGTATAGGAAGGACTTCTCAGAATTAAGAGCTGTCAAAAAATTAAATAGTCCTTTTCATGCACAACCAAATTGAGGGATGTTCTGCAAAACCTCCTGTCTGAACTCTTCAAAAATGTCAATGTAGGAAATCAAAAAGGAAAATAAGCAGGGAAATTATTCTGGAACAGAGGGAATGACATCAACTGGGTTAACTACAGATTACATTAAAGGAACTACAGGGCAAAATATTTTATCAAATCCTGGTTTGACAAAAAACAGCTATAGCGAACATTTTTGGGAAAATTGGAGAAATCTGAAGCAGAAATACAGTTCACATTAGGTAACAGAAATGAATCAATGTTACATTTTCTAATGCTAGTAATGAGACTTTTGTTGCCCAAGGTCGCGAGACGAGGGAGGATTAGAACTTCACGGCTTGGCTCTGGAGCCATTTGAAGTTTCCTGTCACTGAAGGTGTTTAAACAAAGACTGAGAAAGTCTGTCAATCACTGATAGTGATTATTAGGTAAGTTTCTAAATATGAATGAGGGTGAAGGTGAGGGTCTGGGGTCTTCAAACACGTTAATGCTGTGAAAGACAAAAGAAAAGAAGAAGAAAGCAAGCAAGATGGAAAATTGTTCCAAGTTTAAGACAACTAACAGACCAGACGAGCCCGCCAGCAGGTGAATCAGATGAGCTGACGGCCCCACAGCAGGGGCTGCTCTAGAGGGCAGGGGTCGCACCGCCTTCGAGGATCTGCTAGCATAAACTCCCACCCAGAGTGATCCAAACCTTTGTGTATGAGTCACAAGGTGAAAGGGTTGTTCTAGAAATCAAGGAAAACTGCTGGTGCTAGAAATAACTCCCTAAACGTAGAAATCTCTTGCCTTGACCGAAATGACTGATGAGTCCTTCCTTTGACCCCAAATTGCTCTGGTTCATTAAGAGTTACCTGGACAGTGTCTGGAACCACTGTGAAGCAATTACAGTCTAAGTCGTCTCTCACCCCACTTTGGGCACCACTCTCCCCCATATTTTTTTTTTTGAGAGAGAGAGAGAGAGCACGTGCACATGAGCAGGGGGAGGGGCAGAGGGAGAGAGAGAAGCAGACACCCCCTGGGCGCTGAGCCCGGAGCTCACTGATAGGGGCTGGATCTCACGAAGCTGAGATCATGACCTGAGCTGAAACCAAGAGTCAGACGCTTAACTGCGCCCCCCAGACGCCCCTAAAAATGTTTTCAAATGCAAGTAAGATCTGACATCAAAGGAAGAATTAAAACAGCAACATCATCAGTACTTTTCACTTGATTTTGAAATACCAGTAAGTAAATCCTCTACATTTAAGCCTCCACTCCCTAACTCACAAACTGAGTCAACAGACGTGCTTAAAGATAAGGTTTTGTTTAAATTGCCTCAAATCTCAGCCACAAGCCGGTAGTCTGGAAGCTTTCTGGCCTGCTTCCCACGTAATCTACCCATTAGCTTAATTCATGGTCCTCAACCCACGCTACAGCGCCGCTGCGACCGGGTCTTACGTTGACACGAGTTTGCTGATGTCCACCAGTTAGTTACACGTACGCTAGACTCACACGGTTCCCAGCTGTTACCTGCCCTCAGCCCCACCACCCTCCTTTCTCAGTTTCCAGACTCTCTCAGAGAGGTATCTCCCTCAACATCAATTCAGCTCGCCTACTGAGGAACAGCCCTGCTATGGGCTACCAGTGGTAGTGACCACTTTTGAAAAAATGTGGAGAAAGAAGGTGTCAGAGGCATCAACAAATCCGTATTAAGGATATTACGTGCAGGGGCGCCTGGGTGGCACAGTCGTTAAGCGTCTGCCTTCAGCTCCGGGCGTGATCCCGGCGTTCTGGGATCAAGCCCCACATCAGGCTCCTCCACTATGAGCCTGCTTCTTCCTCTCCCACTCCCCCTGCTTGTGTTCCCTCTCTCGCTGGCTGTCTCTATCTCTGTCACATAAATAAATAAAATCTTTAAAAAAAAAAAAGGATATTCTGTGCCAAACGTCAGGTCATGTACTTTTGTATATTATCTCATTTAATCTCTCAGTAGAGAATTCAAAGGAATGAAAAATATATTCTGTTAGGAAGGGGCAACAAACTGAGTACGACCCAACCTGGAAAAGAAAATGGTCTCTCATTTCAAGAGGGAAGGACTTCATGACTCCCAAAGAAGGTAACATCCCAAACTCCCCGTGCACACCACAGCAAGACACTTGGTTCTGAACCCTGAGCAGCTCGGCTGCGCCTCTTGTATTGTCTCCCTGTTTGTCATCCAAATACGGTATCTTTCCATTTTACTGATACTTGTCTCCAGACCCCTTGCAACTCTGATGGCTGGAAGGGAGCTCTGTTCTCCCTGTTGCTCCCATACACTAAATAGACATCGTGTTCCCGACAGCTGTTTGATCAACACTTGAAGAAACTGCAGTCAAAGAAGGTCGGAGGAGACTTTGGTGAAGAAGGTGAGAAGAGCCGTCTTGGAGTCGCACCCCCTGTGATTACCTCAGCAATAATTGCTTCACTGGAGCACATACTGAACTTAATTAGGCTTTTCAGTATATTCCAGGAGGCGGTTATAACATCTCTTCTTGCTTCAAAGCTAAGTAACTTTTCATGACTTAATTTAAAACATGTTCCTCAACTCGGGAGCAGCCCTGAGTCTAAATGCAACTCATGAATTCCAGCAGGGACCTAGGCTTGCTTTTAAAAAGGCTTGTGGAGTCACGTAAGGATATTCTTAGACTGGTTCGTGTTTTTATTTTGAGAGCCAGATCTAGATGAATCCCTTTTCCCCACACTCCTCTGCATTTCCTAGAGCATTTCCTTTGTATTTCCTTCAACCTAGAATAGGTTAGCCACTCCTCAATTTCAGGTTTGGGGAAACTGGAAGCTGTTAATTGGAATCACATGTAATTCTCCAAAGACTATAATTAAGCATACTTATAAAAATGCACTGATAACTATGTCATAAACATTGTATGGTTCTTTGATTTCAAAACAAAAATTGCAAATGTGGGCTTGGATTTATTGACATCATATTTTATTCATTTATCTTAGCCCTTGACATTTGGAATATTTCTTTTCCTAGGAATTATAAGGGGGGCAGGTAGAACTATGACAAACTAGAACTGGTTTGTTTCTAATACACATTTTCTTTTCTTTTTTTCCCCAAGATTTTATTTAAATTCCAGTTAGTTAACATATAGTGTAGTATTGATATCAGGAGTAGAATCAGTGATTCATCACTTACATACAACACCCAGTGCTCATCACAACACGTGCCCTCCTTAATGCCCATCACCAAATTATCCCATCTTCCCACCCCTCCCCTCCAGCAATCCTCAGTTTCTTCTCTATAGTTTGCATCTCTCTGTTTTTATCTTATTTTTCTTTCCCTTCCCCTACATTCATGTTCTGTTTCTTAAATTCCACATATGAGTGAGATCATATGGTATTTGTCTCTCTCTGACTTATTTTGCCTAGCATAATACACTCTAGCTCCATCCATGTTGTTGCAAATGGCAAGATTTCATTCTTTTTGATGGCTGAGTAGTATTCCATAGTATATATACACTACCTCTTCTTTATTCATTCAACAGTCAATGAACATTTGGGCTATTTCCATAGTTTGGCTATTGTTGATAATGCTGCTATGAACACTGGGGTGCATGTGCCCCTTCGAATCAGTATTTTTGTATCCTTTGGATAAATACCTAGTAGTGCAATTGCTGGGTCATAGGGTAGTTCTATTTTTAACTTTTTAAGGAACCTCCATCCTGTTGTCCAGAGTGGCTACACCAGTTTGCATTCCCACCAACAGTCTAATATTCATTTTCTTCTGATTGCAAAAGCAAAATATTAATTTGTCCATTCATTCATTCAATAAACACTTATTGAGCACCTATTGTGTGCCAGGCATTGAGCAAGTGGAGGCTACTACGGTGAGCAACAATAGACATGTCCTTGATCTGCAGAGCTTGGAATCAGTTATAGCTGAACTGAAATCAGGAGAGGAGGAAGTAGCTGGGGGATGGAGAGTGAGTATGTGAAAGGGACAAGAAGTACATGTCAGGGAAAGGAAACAATATGAACAAAAGCCTTGTGGCATTTCATCAAGATAGCAATAGACTAGATGCAGAAATCTCCGCTTTTATTCAAAATACAACTGAAACATATTTATTGTTCCATGTTAAAGACATAGCTGAGCTCAAAAGAAACAGATATCCTCATATGCCAGACATGAAGAAGGAACATATAACAATGAAGATATGCAGTTTTTAAAACCATGCAGTCCTTGGAGAAAGTGGACTAGTTAAGGACTGGCATGTTCATACCTTTGTGAGACAGGAATTTAAGCCTTAAGCCCCACGTACATCAAGGAGGAGGAATGGGTATTCTTTTTATCAGACTGTTCAAAAATGTGCTGAAAAGCTATATACATTGCCTAAAATCCTCAGCATGAACAAGGCTGCAGGAAAAAGTGGACTACCTCGGGTTCTCAGAAATAGATTCTGACAGCCACTCCCACACACACCCACACTTGAGGTTTGAATTTCGAGCCTGTACCATGGACTAGTGCAGAATCAACCACCTTTCCATTACCCATGCAATATGGGAATCTGAAGGGGGGGGGAGAGAGAGAGAGAGAGAGGGGGGGGGGGGGGGAAAGAAAAGAAAGAAAGAAAGAAAGAAAGAAAGAAAGAAAGAAAGAAAGAAAGAAAGAAAGAAAGAAGAAAGGTAGGTAGAAAGATTATTGTCATAAGTTGGTGGGGAAATATAAATTAAAACAAAATCGCCTCCCAACCTAGAAAACCTCTCTATAAAAATAGAAGAGAAAGAAAAAAATTAATGAATAAGTATTAAACAAGAATATGATACTGACCACAGGCAATAAGCTAGAGGTCGCAAAGACAGAAGAAAATCTTACCTTTTTATATACCTAAGTAGATATAACCCATTATATTCATGTTTGCAAGATAAAATTGCTAAGGTTTGTTTGGTTTTTTTTTGGGGGGGGGGTTTGGTTTTTTTTGTTTTTTTGTCTTTATGATTGTAAGTAGGGTTTGCCATTTGGAGTCAGGGGACAGCTGAAGTCAGGCCCACCTTCTCCCCAGTTACCGGCACCTGGATTCCAGAGGCATTTTTGTCTTTGAAAGCCTTTCTGGCAATTCCAAAATCAGACCTGGAAGTGATTAGTCTCTCCCCTTGCTCAAAAAGCCATTCAAGTTTAAAAATTCGAATTTGTATGTTCAACTAATGTTCAAAGCAGTTAAGATTAGTAGTCAGGTGATGATGGTCCTTGTCCTGACTGTGTGCACTAATGAGCAGTGAGGACTCCAGCAAGTCGTTTCATCTTTCTGGTCTGAATGCAAAAGAGGGAGTGAGGCTAAATAAGTTCACAGATCCCTCAACTCTCAGTCTGTGTGCCTCTATTTAGGACAAGCTCGATTTGGCTGTGTGTGATGGACTCCTTTTCCTGTTCTTGAAGAGATTTGGAGTTAGTTCCGTCCTGGAGAACAGAGCTCCTTTCAGGCTAAATGCAAATAATAAACATGAGAGAGAATAAATGAGCAGCTGCCATCTATTCACCCCACTGGGCGAGGGCCAAGCACTGAGGAGGCAAGGTCACAGACTCTAGCCTGATGCCAGAATAAGATGCTGAGGTTCGCAGGGAAAAATCACTAGTGCATCATACTGCAAAAGTTAGTGACTTAAAACAAGAGCCATTTTATTTGCCCACAGTTCTGTGGGTCTACACTGGGCCCAGATTTAGCTAAAAGGTTCATCTGTTGGTCTGCCTGGTCTCGCACGCAGCTGCAGCCATCTAAGAGCTCCCCTGGGCTGGGTGGCCTAAGACAGCATAAGTCGCATGTCTGAAATTTGGTATTGTCTGCTGGGTGGTTTGTGTGTCCCCAACCAGCTAATCAAAGCTTCTCTGTTTGAGAGCAGTGTTCCTAGAGGGTAAGAGCATAAACCCCTCACAAGGCCTCCTGAGGCATTACCTTGAATGTTGACCTTCACACATCATCCCCCACCTTCTCCCCATCAAGCAAGCCACAGGTCTGCCCAGATTTGAGGGGAAGGGGAAACAGACTCCACCAATGGACAGGAGGAGTGGCAGAGTCAAATTGCAAGGGAAAGCGAGTGAGGGCATGGGAAGGATATCATAACCATCCTTATAAACTAGTGTCTACACTCATCACAGGCAACATCTCTAGCCCAGCATGAAGCAAGCATCCAGCAAACACTTGCTTAAAGGATGTATGTCCTTAGTTGCAAAGGCTATGGGTCCTTCTCTCTCCTATGAGAAAGTAACAGTGATATAGATTAGATGTCTTCCTGGTGGAGAATCAGTTGAGTCACTGCTGAGTACAAACTCTAGTGTACATGGCTGGGGGGAGTGGGTATATTTTTTCTTTGGCTTCCAATGGGATTGTCGTTTCCCTTTGTTCTGTGGATATAACACATACTGACATGGAATGCTGGCCCTATAAGAAACCCTTTATAATCATAGTTACACTTCCATAAGAAAAATACTACAGGTCAGATTTGATTACCATAGATTCACCCATGGCAAATAAGATCTATAATGTTCTGTTTACTATTCTCTTATCTTTATTAGCAAAAAAACTATCCAATCAACTCAATCAAATTCAACAAATATGTATTTTTTTTTCTTTAAAGATTTTATCTATTCATTCAACAGAGACAGAGACAGCCAGCGAGAGAGGGAACACAAGCAGGGGAGTGGGAGAGGAAGAAGCAGGCTCCTAGCGGAGGAACCTGATGTGGGGCTCGATCCCAGAACGCCGGGATCACGCCCTGAGCTGAAGGCAGACGCTTAACCGCTGTGCCACCCAGGCGCCCCAACAAATATGTATTTAATGCCTATTTAGTGCCACGAATATAGTCCCTAGAAATAAAGATGACTTGGAAAGGTGTGTGCCTCCTCCCCCATGCTTGACCCCTCCCGGCCTAGGTTTCATTAGATCTAGAGGATAGAATGTTTCCTACTGTTCTTACCGTTACAGCCTCAAGTTTGACATCCAAGAGGATGGGCTGCCCCAGCTCCCCCATCCTTGAAATGAAAAGTTATCAGCATACTTGTAGTATGTTTTCATTTGCGTATGCTATTCTTTCTGAATGAAATGCCTTTCTCCTCTTTTCCTGCTCATCCTAGTGTTTCCTCCTCTGAAACGACACTCTACCCCAGCCAAGTGGTTGGTCACCCATCTTCCAGGCTCTTCGTTAACCTGGGTATAGCTCGTTTGTACATCCATCATTCCTACTGTACTGTTGGTGTGTCCATCTCTCCTAGGACACATGGTTTCTTACTTATCTCTATAACTCTACACAAATACTCAGTCAGTGTTAGATAAATGATTCCAGAAATGGGCATAAGAAGGAGCAAAGGAATAATAAGTTAAAGAGCAGTGGGTAACTTGAGCTAACATTCTGAGGCCCACAGTGCAAGTTGACCTGTAACTCTCATTCAAAACAACAGAACTCATTCCCCTTTGTTTCTGCCTCCTTCACTTTTCTTCCTCTAACATGAAGCAAATTTAAAAATCTGTAGTCAGTTTTTGTATGTTATTCTCAAGGGATCCTAGATAATGACTTTTTATAAGAAGAAAGATCCCTGTTATTGATTTTGCGTGATTTTTTAACCAATTATTTAAATGCCTAAATTATCTCTTCATAGGCCACATAGCAATGTTATTTCCTATTCTGACAGCAGCTGTTGGGTTTACTTCAATAAAAATGGGACATAACTGCACCAGAATCGTAGTAAGCATTCTGGTGAGGCTGGTTTTACTCAGGTACAAAATATCTAGGGAGGGGTGGGCTAAGTCATGGTTCTACCATCTTTGCTGCAGCTACGGGGGAAAGCCAGCTGGAGAAGTCATGTTAAGTCTCTCAAGATGGCAGCCACAAGCCACAAAACTTAGGTGACTGACCCTGGTTTAGTCACAGCCTTATCAGTGAATGTGTGCCACCAGAATCCAGTCAAAACAACCAAAAATATAATAAATCCTGAATGATATGATTTTGTTTAAAGTAATAATATGGTAGCATTAAGAGATCATGTCTTTGATAGTCTAACAATGAAAGTCCCTGAAATTCTTGAGGGCAGATTTTACTACAACCCTGTTTATGACATCATCCTCAAACATGACTGATACACACAGAATAAATTAGATACCTAACTAAGACTCATAGCTGAGATAGGAGTATATGAGTCAGAAACTATCTGCAACCTAAGTCCAACAGTTGCAACTAATTAAATCATAAAACTTGGACCAGAATTTGTTGGTTGCTCTAAGATCTTATATTACTGAGGGCGTGCAAGAATGAAATGCAATGAAAAAGACCAAATTAGAAAAAAAAAAGTGGAACCAAATGAAACAGCGAAGTTTCAAAGAATCACTCACCAAAGATAATCCTTCCATGGTTTTCCTAAGCAATTATTCTTCTTCATTCACCTTGATCTCTCCTAGTATGATAATAAACATGCCGGGAATTAGTTAGGATGATGGTTCTCAAACCTCACTAATTATCTGAGTTACCTAGAGTGATTTTTTAAATATACGCATTCCCATACCCATTTCAGACCCTCTGAATTACAATCTGGAATCTCCCAGGAATCTGTATTTTTCAATCTCCCCAAGTAATTCTCTCTCTTTTTTAATTAATTTTTTAATTTAAATTCAATTAGCCAACAAACAGTACATCATTAGTTTCAGATATAGAGTTCAATAATTCATCAGTTGCATATAACACCCAAATTTTAGTTAACATGCAGTGCAATATTGGTTTCAGGAGTAAAATTCAGTGATTCATCACTTACATACAACACCCAGTGCTTATCACAAGTGCTCTCTTTAATATTCATCAGCCATCTAGCCCATTGACCACCCACCTCCCTCCATCAACCCTCAGTTTGTTCTCTATTGTTAAGAATTTCTTATGGTTTGGTTTCCCTCCCCAACCCCCATCCCATATGTTCACCTGTTTTCTTTCTTAAATTCCACATATAGGTGAGATCATATGGTATTCATCTTCTCTGACTTATTTCACTTAACATAATACATTCCAGTTCCATGCACATCATTTCAAATTAAAAGATTTCATTCTTGGGGGTGCCTGGGTGGCACAGCAGTTAAGCATCTGCCTTCGGCTCAGGGCGTGATCCCGGCGCTGTGGGATCGAGCCCCACATCAGGCTCCTCTGCTGGGAGCCTGCTTCTTCCTCTCCCACTCCCCCTGCTTGTGTTCCCTCTCTCGCTGGCTGTCTCTATCCTGTCGAATAAATAAATAAAAATCTTAAAAAAAAAAAAGATTTCATTCTTTTTGGTGGTAGAGTAATATTCTTACACACACACACACACACACACCACCACCACACCACATCTTCTTTAGCCATTCATCAGTCGATGGACATTTGGGCTCTTTCCATAGTTTGGTCACTGTTGATATGCTTCTTTAAACATCTGGGCGCATGTATCCCTTCAAATCTGTATTTTTGTATCCTTTGGGTAAATGCCTAGTAGTGCAATTGCTGGGTCGTAGGGTAGTTCTATTTTTAACTTTTTGAGGAACCTCCACACTGTTGTCCAGAGTGGCTGCACCAGTTTGCATTCCCACCAACAGTGCAAAAGGGTTCCCCTTTCTCTGCATCCTTGCCAAAGCCTGTGGTTTCTTGTGTTGTTAATTTAGCCATCCTGGCAAGTGTGAAGTGGTATCTCACTGTGGTTTTGATTTGTATTTCCCTGAGGATCAGTGATGTTGAACAGCTTTTCGTGTATCTGTTATCCATCTGTATATCTTCTTTGGAAAAGTGTTTATTCATGTCTTCTGCCCATTTCTTAACTGGATTATCGTTTTTTGGGTGTTGAGTTTGAATAAGTTCTTTACAGATTTTGGATACTAACCCTTTATCAGATATGTCATTTGCAAATATCTTCTCCCATTCCATAGGCTGCCTTCTAGCTTTGTTGATTGCTTCCTTTGCTGTGCAGAAGCTTTTTATGTTGATGAGGTCTCAATAGTTCATTTTTGCTTTTGCTTCCCTTGCCTCAGGCAACATGTCTAGTAAGAAGTTGCTATGGCCGAGGCCAAAGATGTTGCTACCTGTGTTCTCCTCTAGGATTTTGATGATTTCCTGTCTCACATGTAGGTCTTTCATCTGTTTTAGAATTCATTTTTGTGTATGGTGTGAGAGAGTGATCCAGTTCCTTCTGCATGTTTCTGTCCAGTTTTCCCAACACCATTTGCTGTCTTTTTTCCGTTGGATATTCTTTCCTGCTTTGTCAAAGATTAGTTGACCATGTAATTGTGGGTTCATTTCTGGGTTTTCTGTTCTGTTCCACTGATCTATGTGTCTGTTTTTGTGCCAGTACCATACCATCTTGATAACCACAGTTTTGTAATAGAGCTTTGAAATCTGGAATTGTGATGCCTCCAGTTTTGTTTCTTTTTTTCAGGATCACTTTGGCGATTCAGGGTCTTTTGTGGTTCCATCCAAATTTAAGATTGTTTGTTCTCGCTCTGTGAAAACTCCTGGTAGTATTTTGATAGGAATTACACCGAGTGTATAGATTGCTTAGGGTAGTATAGACATTTTAACAATGTCTGTTCTTCCAGTCCATGAGCGTAGAATGCTTTTCCATTTCTTTGTGTCCTGTCCAATTTCTGTCATAAGTGGTCTATAGTTTTCAGAGTACAGGTCTTTTACTTCTTTAGTTAGGTTTATTTCTAGTTATCTTACTGTTTTTGGTGCAATTGCAAATGAGATCAATTCCTTGATTTCTTTTTCTGCTGCTTCATTACTGGTGTATAGAAATGCAACAGATTTATGCACATTGATTTCATATTCTGCAACTTTGCTGAATTCATGTATTAGTTCCAGCAATTATTTAGCAACATCTTTTCGGTTTTCTACATAGACTATTATATAGTCTGCAAATAGTGAAAGTTTGACTTCTTCCTTGCCAATTTGGATGCCTTTTATTTCTTTTTGTTGTCTGATTGCTGAGGCTGAGATTTCCAGTACTATGTTAAATAGTAATGGTGAGAGTGGACATCCTTGTCTTGCTCCTGACCATAGGGGAAAGGTTTTCAGTTTTTCCCCATTGGGGATGATATTAGCTGTGGGTCTTTCAAATATCTCCTTTATGATATTGAGGTATGTTCCATCTATCCCTCCTTTATTGAGGGTTTTTATCAAGAATGGATGCTGTATTTTGTCAAATGCTTTTCTGCATCTATTAACAGGATCCTATGATTCTTAACCTTTCATTTACTAATATGGTGTATCACATTGATTGGGTTGCAAATACTGAACCATCCCTGCAACCCAGGAATAAATTCCACTTGATCATGGTGAATAATTCTTTTAATGTACTGTTGAATTCAGTTTGGTAATATTTTATTGAGAGCTTTTGCATCCATGTTCATCAGGAATACTGGCCAGTAATTTTCCTTTTTAGTGGGGTCTTTGTCTGGTTTTGGAATCAAGGTAATGCTGGCCTCATAGAATGAGTTTGGAAGTTTTCCTTCAATTTCTATTTTTTGGAACAGTTTGAGAATAATAGGTATTAACTCTTCTTTTAATGTCTGGTAGAATTCCCCCGGGAAGCCATGTGGCCCAGGACTTTTGTATGTTGGGAGATTTTTGATTACAACTCAATTTCTTTGCTGGTTATGGGACTGTTCAAATTTTCTTTTTCTTCCTGTTTCAGTTTTGGTAGTTTGTAAGTTTCTAGGAATTTGTCCATTTCTTCCAGACTGCCCAGTTTGTTGGCATATAATTTTTCATAGTTTTCTCTTATAATTGTTTGTATGTCTGTGGTTTTGTTTGTGATCTCTCCTCTTTCATTTGTGATTTTATCTCTTTGGGTCCTTTCTCTTTTCTTTTTGATAAGTCTCACTAGGGGTTTATCAGTTTTATTCATTCTTTTGAAGAACCAACTCTTAGTTTTGTTGATCTGTTGTACTAGTTTTTTTTGTTTCTATATGCTCTAATCTTTATTATTTCCCTTCTTCTGCTGGCTTTAGCCTTTATTTGCTATTCCTTCTCTAGCTCCTTTAGATGTAAGGTTAGGTTATGTATTTGAGACTTCTCTTGCTTCTTGAGGTAGCCCTCCCCAGGTAATTCTCATGATCAGCCACCCTTAGCAATCTTTGCTTTAAACCAGTAATTTAAAAAACCAAAACAAAAAACTCTACCAAACTTAAAGGCATATGGTTATGGAGAACCGTGTTCTCCTAAAATTCATACATTGAAGTCCTAACCCCAGTATCTCAGAATGTGACTGTATTTAGAGAAGGGGTCTTTAAAGAGGTAATTAAGTTAAAATGAGGTCGTTAGGGTGGTTCCTAATCCAATATGACCATTAGTCTTGTAAGAAGAAATTAGGACACAGAGAGGTACAGAGGGAAGACCACATGAAAACAGAGAGAAGATAGCTACCTACAAGCCAAGCAGAGAGGCCTCAGAAGAAACCAACCCTGTCAACACCTTGACCTCAGGCTTCTGGCCTCCAGAACTATAAGAAAGTAAATTTCTGTTGGTTAGGCCACCTAGTCTTTAGTACTTTGTTCCTGCAGCCCTGGAAACTAATATGTGTACTTTCTACTGTTAATTTGTCAAGTGACAGACATAAATGACAAGAAGACATTGTAAAGGATGACTTCCATAATGAAGAAACATTATATTTCAAAGGAAAAACAGTCCCACTAAAATGTCTGATTAATTGTTAAGTTTCAGTTCTATTCAACTTCAATAGGAAAAGAAGTTGCTGAGGGAGAAGGGAAAGAAAAAGGAGAGAAAAGAGTCCAAAAGAGAACGGGAATAACAAAGAGCTAGGAAAATGGAAGAAGTGGGGGACATTCAGGAAAATGCAAGCTATAACCCTTAAGGGTTGCACTATAATACAATGACATTATGATATTATTATGAAGCACAGGAAGGGAACAGTGAAAATGCATACCCAACAAACACCTGTAAAGGTCATAGTGAAATTTGTCTCTGAGTCTTTCCTGGCCAGAGGGAAAAGCTTAATTTCCTCCTTTCATGTATTCAACAACCATTGATAGTCTACCTACTGCATGTCAGGCACTCAGATACAGACTGGCTATGCAAAGATGATTAACACAGGAGCTATGCCATATTGGAACGCCAGTCTAGAAAAAAAGAGTTTCAGGCCTTCTTCAAGGTCCAAACCCAAGAAGACATGCTTAAGCTTCCTTTAAAAGATCTTAGGTTCTTCAGTTCTTTATCTCTTTGTAGAACTCCTGGATTCCCAGGAAGGGAAACTACAGCTAATTCTTGTCCCTAGGTACCCAGGGAGTGGGTATGTTTCTAATCCCTATGCCCCCTTCGGGCTGTGATCAGGAGAAACTCTATTTCTCTGGCATCCTGACTCCAGCACAGAGCCAGGCACATAGTAGGTGCTCACTAAATACTGAATTAATTAATTCATTAATGGCTCAAATAATCAAACATCTCAATTCCAGGAACCCTTCTAGAAAGTCTGGTATACACCCACTCTCTCCTGTGCCCTAGATCCTTTCCAGAAGTAGATCTGTCTTAGCTCTGCAGAGTCTCCTAGAGGTGGTCACCTAAGGTAATGTTGAGGAAATATAATTTTTTAAAAAATATCCTCCAACATAGAAAATCTCCTCACAAAGGGAAAAAAGAAAGAAAACAATTTCATTATTGAATTAGCATCCAACCAGAATGTCATGCTCATCACAGGCAATTCACTAAAGAGGTTGCAAAGACAGAAGAAAATCTTTCATATAGCTAAGTGGTTACAATGCATTCCATCAGTTTTCAAGATAAAATTGCTAATTCTATCATATCTTTATGACTTAAGGTAGGGCTTGCCATTTCAAGTCAGGGAACAGTTGTAATTAGGCCCATCTTGTCCCAAGAAACCAGGAGATAGGGTTTTACCTTCTTTAATGATTACATTTCAAAGAGATGGGTTCCAGGGGGCCCGTGAAGGAACATTCCTGAGCTAACAAGAAGTATATTTAGCATTTGAACTTACAGTAGCACGGTGGCTCAGTTCTTCTGGAAGCCTGTGTTCATGGAAGTCTCCTTTGGACTGGCCTGCCCACCTCAACAAGCACACAGAAGCTGCCCCGGGGACCACAAATGTTCTGTTAACAGTCTCCTGGCCATTGCACTGCACTTGAAGCCTAGTTCTTAAGGCAGAATGGTGATACCTCTTTCTGAAAAATGACTTGGTAACATCTTTTGACCTTGAGCTTTGAGCAGCATCACACTTAAAGCCCAGATTTTGAAATTACAGGCTTATGCTAAATGTCATGCTCCATCATCTACATTGTCTGATCTTGAGCTGATTGATCAATTAACTTTTCCAAAACTCAGTGTCCTTGTCTATAAAATGGAGATAATACCTTTCCACAGAGAGCACATAAGAAGGGTTATTAATTACTCTTACTACTCATTTTGAAGCAAGAGAGTCCGGAGGTTTAGCACACACACTCTGAACCTGGTGTCTGGCTTTCATCCCAGATCGACTTTAGGCAAAATGAGGTATCTCATTCTTCAGCGTCCTCAAAGGTGAAGTGCTCAGAAGAGTGGTGAGCCCATATGAGAATAGTCAGAAATGTCAGCCAACAGCTTTACTTACCGTTAGTGTTGCCAAGGTGCTGAAGCAGAGCTTGCATCTTGCTGCTCTCTGTCTTCTACTTGTCTCTTCACCTTCACTCCTCTGCCTTCGGGGAGTGGAGAAAGAGTATTAGTGTGATATTCCACCACTCTTCCAAGTCATCTTGAAATTACACTTGTAATTAGGCAGAACCCTTGAATTGCAATGTCTCTAGACAAATTAACTAGATTAAACCCGTGGAAACGCAAATGGAAATAATTTGAAAACCTCAAGAAGCACAAGATTTCAAATTGCTATAAGAGAAGGCCCCTGGCTTTCATCTTTTCTAACACCTGTTGCCTTCCCTCTTTAGCTTTCTTTTCTTGGCAGTTTCTGAATTTAAAGAGAGAAGCTTGGCCTTTTGTGTCTATTTAATACCTATTAACAATTTACATCACTTTTTAAAAAGATTTTATTTATTTAATTGTCAGAGAGCAAGAGAGAGAGAGTGCGGGGGGGGGGGTGCTGCAGGCAGAGTAAGAAGTGGGCTCCCCACTGAGCAGGGAGCCAGAAGTAGAACTTGATCCCAGGACCCAGGGATCATGACCTGAGTCAACCGCAGAACTTAACCGACTGAGCCACCCAGGTGTCCCAATTTACATCACTTTTAACAGAGTCAACTATATCCCAGCAGGAGAATTACTACTAATTGCTATCCAAATATGTAACAGTCATTCTTCTTTCCTATTACTAAGTTGAGATCAGATCTGGGGGCAAAGTTCAGGAAAATAAATAACCTTAATCAAGTCCACTGATAAGAATATTAGGTGAAGAATATTTTTTTAAGATTTATCTATTTATTTTAGGTCGCCTGTGTGGCTCAGTTGTTAAGCGTCTGCCTTTGGCTCGGGGTGTGATCCCGGCGTTCTGGGATTGAGCCCCACATCAGGCTCCTCTGCTGGGAGCCTGCTTCTTCCTCTCCCACCCCCCTGCTTGTGTTCCCTCTCTTGCTGGCTCTCTCTCTGTCAAATAAATAAAAATAAAATCTTAAATAAATTTTTTAATTAAAAAAAATAAAAAGATTTATCTATTTATTTTAAAGAGAAAGAGAGAGCAAGAGAGAGCACGGAAAGAGGGAGAGGGGCAGAGGGAGAGCATCTCAAGCAGACTCCCTGCTGAGCACAGAGCCTGACACAGGGCTCGATCTCATGACCCATGAGACCACAACCCATGAGACCATGACCCATGAGGCCATGACTTATGAGATCATGAACTGAGCCGACACCAAGAGTTGGATGCTTGAGTGACTGAGCCACCCAGGTGCCCCAAGGTGAAGAATATTTTTAATCATCTACTTTAACTGACCAGATGCAAGCCATTTATTCTAGTTGAACCTACATATAAAGCAAAGCCCTAATGCCTTTTGCAGTGTCTACTGAGATGGGAATTCAGTGTCTCTCCATTTAAAAAATAATTTGGTGTCCTAGAACCAGTAATCTTAACTCCCAGGTCTTAGGCTCTTCATCTGTTGAATAATCATGATTAAAAATGTCTGCCAAGTTTGATTTGGGCAAATAATAGCCCAGAACATGGAGGTGGAAGTAAATAATGAACATCATTTTTGGCATGACAGTCCAATGGAAAACTTTCACTTAATCTTTCACTTTTCAATCAGTTGTGTTTGCATCCACTTTCCAAGACTGGCCCCATGTAGATTTTACTCCTATAAATGCTATTTACTATCTGTGTCCCCTTGAGCCAACCAATTAAACTATTTGGACCTCAGATATCTGTATCTATAAACTATAGACAAGGATACAGCAATGAACTGAATGTTTATGTCCCCCCAAAATAAATATGTTGAAACCCTAATCCTGGTGTGATGGTATTTGGAGATGGGATCTTTGGGAGATAATTAGGTCATGAAGGTGGATCCCTCATGAATGGGGTTAGTGCCCTTATAAGAAGAAGTTAGAGAGCTAGCTCTCTTTCTGCCATGCTAAAATACAGGGAGAAGTCAGCAGTTTGCAATCCAGAAAAGAACCTCACCAGAACCCTACCATATTAAAACCCTGATTTCTTGCCTTCCAGCTTCCAGAACTGTAAGAATAAATTTCTGTTGTGCATAAGCCACCTAGTCTAAAGTCTTTTATAGCAGCCTGAGTTGACCATGATGGATCCCTTCCTCATACGGTTATTTGGGGGACTGAATGTGACAGTGTATATAAAATCTGTATTCCTAATCACCATGCCCCTTAGGCTGTGACCCGTCACCTACACTCCATAAATGCTGCTTCCCCTCCTTTTTCTTTCCCCTTCAGTCAAAGGATCTATTTTTCAGACCACAGGTTCAAAGCCATCTTCTCAAACCCATAGGGAAATAGCTGAACGCCAACTCATTCTTCAAGCCCAACTTTTTCCTGCTTCCTCAATGGTCCTGTTCATCTCACACTGAAGCCATCCTCTTTTCTCTGAATATCCCTCCATAGTAGGTGGGCACATTCTGCTGGTAATGTATTTTTGCTCAGATCTTTCTCTTCCTCCATTACTAGATCCTTGAGAGTTTATCTAGTCTAACATGATGCCTTAGTCACAATATGTCCTTATCTGCCTCTGGGTTCCTCTGAAACCAAACCCTGAGGCAATCCTGAGCTACGCAGTTTATTGGGAAGATGATCCCAAAAAAATACAAGTGGGGAAAATAAAGCAGGGGAGGGAGGACTGCTAATAGAATGTGCATCAATGAGCTGGTTGCCACTGTAGGCAGCAAGGGCTCAGTCCCACTGAGGAGCCCCTGAGAAACCTTCAGAATTATCCCACCAAGGGACGGCAAAGCCAGAGTACTGATTCACTGACTTTCATCCTTTATTGGCTGACCCAGGAGCATTAATTTCCAGCAGTACTGCATGCCAGCTGAACAAACTCTGGTTGCAGAAAGAGAAGCAAAGAGACCGGGACCCTCAAGGTGAAAAGCTGCTAGTGTGCATAAGAGCTGTCTGCTGTGAACTTGCAGGTGGGGCATTTACACCATCTGCTATAGTGCTCAGTAAAAATCCCGTTGGTATTGAATGAATGGAAAAATAAACACTGTCTATATCTTAATGCAAAGTCATCTACTTAGAAAAGTTACAAGTATCTTTTAATCCACTACTCCACCTAACCCAGTTTATATATAATAGTCTGAGACCCAGTTCTGGAGTGTTCTAGAATAGAGGCCATGGATATTTTGTTCTCTGATTCTGTTTGGGAGACTGTCAAAGTCCCTAGGCATTGTAAAAGACAAAGAGGAATATGGGAGCAAATGGCTTTCGAGAATCTTTCTCAACCATTTCTCAAATATTCCTTACAAAATGTACAGTGACTTATCCAGGTCCAAACAGCAAGTCAGCTCTTACTGACTAGAAAAACAACTTGGAATTTCTCAAGTTTTCCAAAAGCCCAATCAAGTGAGACAAGCAATTAACCACTCATTCAACCCACATCCTTGACTCAACACTAGCTAACCTTCCGTTCATGCTTCCATCGTATTTTCTTTCCTCCTACAAATACCATGACTTTATGTTTCCACAGAGACGCTGTTCCAGGAAGCCCACGGGATAGTACAAACAACTCTGTGATTCTAAATAGCTTCTCTTTAACCCTCACTACTTTCCTCAGACACTGTGGGTGGTAAAAATAGAAGCCCGTAATTTCAGCGCCAACCTGTAACATTTTTAATCAGGCCGCACAATTCATACAGATATTTCTTAGTGGAATACCAACCTTTACATCTTACACTTTTCCACTTACTGATAAGGTTAGTCTAAAATCAACTAATAAATAAATGTAAAAGTGGTAATAGAAAAGTTGCCTATTAATTTTTATCAATTCCAACCCTCTTATTTTGTAATATCTCTATTTAACATCTTAAATTAGAGCAAAGATTCTCAGATCAAGCTCGGAGTCTTAAAGATGCATTTAAATTTGACCGGAGCTTAGCACAGTCCCCTGCCCAGAATGAGGCCTTGAATAAATGAGACTCTGGGAAAACCGTGTATACTCTCAAACCTACTTTGAAACCAGAGATGACCATCTTTACCAGCTACTATTCTGGAGCAAAATAAAAATGTAGACAGTCTGTTCGGGATTAAAATTAAATTATTCGCGTTTGAACTGTTTCTTTTGCTCTGTTATTTTTTAACTTTATTATGGTGGTAAACTAAGAAGAGTTCATTTTATTCAGGTAAGCTGTGATTTCCTGTCAGTTTTATTCACAAATATAAAACTGCCTGATTAATGCCAAAGATTCTCAGTACCCAAGTCTTATGACTACATTCAAAAAACAGAATTTTCAAAGTCACATGAAAACCAAGAAGGCTCTGGCAAAGAGCTTACTAACTGCATCTTTTCCTTGGCTATGTTTTTAAGAAAGAGAAGGAAGAGGGAGGACAGAAGAGCACAAAGGGGTAAAAATAAAAACAAACACTGTGTATGTACCAGACCCAGGTCAGCCTGAGGGCTATTAACACAGGAGTGTTGAGTAGTCCTCAGCAACCAGGAGGGTCTTCAGAAGTGCTTGAAAATAGAAAGCACGGCCACCAGCAAGAAGTGGGTTCACAGCTGCTGTGGGGAGAAAACAGCAAATACTGCACTGAACATAGTCAGACACTTAGACATACAGACTTTTGCCTTGTGGGATCTTTGTTTCCTCCTGACCATACCAACACCCAGGATGGCCCACTTAGAAATCAATAATCCAATTATCCATTAAGTAAGTATCGACTCTTTTTAAGAGACCAACCTAGGTATTTTGGAGGCAAAGAAGTAGAAGTTTCTGTCCCTGCTCTCAAAGCAATTACAGCCTAGCTGGGGAAATGAGTGATGCATTCAGAAGGAGAAAATGAACACCTCCAAGCAACCCCATCCTGCCAGACTTCCAGACTGAACATGGCCTGGAGCAGATGGGAGGAGTCTGTTGCTCAGGGAGACTTTCTCCAACCTTCGGGGAAAGACTGTCTGCCTGTTTTTTATCATTTACTCTCTCTGAGTTTCTATTTTCTTACCATGAGTAACCCAGTGTGTCATGAGAGTTTTATTTTACAAAGTTGATGGTACAGTGTAAGTACTAACTAAACAGTTACTTTTACCATGATTATTGTGCTTATTATTAAGTAATATCTCCTAGAAGAAGAACTTCCTGGAAGGCAGGGCAATGCTTTGTGAGGCCCAACTTGGAACTGAAAAATGCATTTCCCTACTATTGTCAACAGTACTTAGGGATAATAAATACTTCATGAATTAAATGGATGTTTATTATTTGCCATGAGTCTACAATTGCCACAGATAGTTTTCTTCGAGACACTGAAACCAAGTTCCCATAAGGTCAACATTACTCATGGTTGGCAGATGAAGAAGCAGACATTTGGAAGCCATCCTGTTTATAACTAGTATCCCCCAGAGGATGACAGAAGCAGATTGATGAAATGAGCAACGTGTTCAGACCAAAGTCACCCAGTGGAGGGGGTCTGGATTTGCAGGCCCCACATGCTCCCAAGACAAGACCCTGGTTCAGTGAGTGCAACTTGCAGCCTTACTTTTCTTTGCATGAAGGAGCCTCTGGGAGAGAAGCCCATTGTCCATGCAGCTATGCTGCTTTGCAGGAGGAAACGTTCTCTGATTTTTCTGCCCTGAGAAGGCACCTTCTCACAGGCTTCACAAAGAAGAGAAGTTCTTCCACTAGTTGGTCAGTGGTATTCAAAAAAAACGTAAGAGGAAAGAATTTCAGTGATGTAGGTGCTCATAATTCTGCTAGTAAAATGTCAGTTATTTAGAGTGATAATGCCTTTTTCATGTTTGAGGATGTTTTAAATATGTGAATTACTTTCATGAAAAAGTTTTAAAAATAATGAATGGTAAATTGCAGCAGAAACCTCAAAAAAATTATAATTCCTCTGCTCTGAGAAGTCACCTTCCTTTATTTGGTATAAAAAATATCAGCCATTTTGGCATGATGAACAAGTACTCTGGGGTTCAGAGGAAAGTGAGATCCTAGAGGGGGCTGGGCCTCCAGGAAGGTACCATAAAAGGCAGAGAGTTTGAACTAAGCCCTGAGATATGGTTTGTACTCAGCCAGGTGGAAAAGAGGAGGGGCCCACCTGACAGAAGGAATGAGCAGAATGGAAGTTCTGCACCCTTTACCAAAGCTTTCCCAAAAATGCCTCAATTCTGTTGAGCATAAATTAAGCCATGTACCTTAGTAGTACAGCTCAGTCTTAATATCTGATATGTACTGGGCTGTGCGCATCTGTCTCCAGCATTCATCCAACTCAAGATACACAGACTGAGAGGTTAGAGAACCTGTGTGACTATACTTGATGAAAATCCAGAGCTATGAGACACTGGGAGGACATAGATAGTTACTAAAACCTTCTGTCCTCTCAGGGCAGAAAGACACACAGCCAATGCGAGCCACTTGACCTAAATCTAAAAATGACTCACATGATCTTATTGCATCTCTCATAATTGAAGTAAAAAGGCTCAGGTCTATCAGTTCCCCACCTTGTCTTCCACTCCCTTGGCAGGATCTCCAGACTTGGGCTCTTCACACATGGAAGGATGATGGAGTTCTGACTTCTAAATGCTGGAATAACAAACCCCTAAGCTGCCCAATAACCTAAGTTCTCTGTACACCCCTCCTCCCATTTCTAGTCTACTTCTTCCTCAAAAGCACCACCAGCCCCAAGCATTCTGTCAATGCCATAACCCTCTCCTGACCCCCACCAGGAGCCTTCAACAGATGTCTAAGCCATGCTGGGACTTCTGAGAGCCACTGCCAACATTTCTCTCCCTTTCTTCTTTCGAGTACAGGGCCTTGGCCACCCACCATCATCTGTAACACAATGGATCCCCCATATGATTTCCCTCAAAAGGTAAGGATTGTACAGCATTCTACCTCGTTCCTCACTAGTGCTCCCACTACTAGCCAAACTCACTAAGCAATGACTATGTGCAAGCTACTCTGCTTGGCATCCTGGGAAATACGAGGCAATCCAAGATTTCAAAACAGCTGCCCTTAAGGAGTTCACGCTGCAGCGGGATTTGAGAAAACATGTAAAGATGACGAGTGTCTAAAGGACAGAGTAGGGGCAGGTAGGGCAGTTTCAGAGGCACAGGGACAGGAGGGCAGCGTGGATGGATACACATGGACTAGCTAGCTACTTCACCAGCCCACCGGTGATGCTGAGCTGAGGAGGCAGCCCGCCAAGTCATGCTTGTCCTTATGTTGAAGGAAAGCTTGAGAATTTCTAACCAGGAGGGTCGTAGGTGTAGATAGTGACTGGAGACTAGCTTGCAGCTGCTGTACACAGCGCTGGACTTAGAGTGTAACTTATTTTAGGGCACTTATGGGGGCTGATGGAGAAGTGAGAGACAGGCTGAGACCCTATGACAAGCCATAGGCCTGAGGTCTCCACAAAGAAACTTCCTAAACAAACAAAAATCCCTCTACATTGTTGTTTCTCTAACTTATCTTGGGAAAGAAGCATCAATTCCAAATATTTCTAAGTCCAAATACTTCCCCAACCCTGAGTTGGTAGACAGAATTTAGGTTTGGTAAAACTTGAGGCTTTCTTTAAATTGGAATTCAAATTAGCAATGCTAATTTGCACTGATCTCCAAAGAACCGAGTGACCATTACAATAGGAAATTATGTGGCCATTAAATACAAAACTGTTATTACATATCCAGAAGAAAGTGAAAATCAACAACAAAACAGAAGGTAAAACAGAATGAACTTCCCACCTAGAGTCCCTGGAGAAAAAACATGCTCCGAGAGGGATCAGGAACATATGATTAGCTGGCACTTTATGTTTATGGATTTTTTTTTACCCTGAGAAGCAGTTAATAATAATATGGAGCTCATAATCCATGAGCCAAACTCTTTCCCCTATACACAGGGATGCCAGCTTGAAGGAAAGCCTCTAGAGGACAATGAGCCACCTTGAGAAAATGAACACCTCTAGAAACTTGATTCCAACAATCATACCATACTTAAACTGAATTGACATTTGATTAAGTTTTTCCCCACTAACTAGTGGATAGGGGATTGGGTGGAACAGAAGATCACTTACAGTCAAATAAAGAAATTAAATCTCTGTGCATCCCTAGTTGTACTGTGCGTTGATCATTTCTGACCTCTTAGATCTTCATGATGAAAAATGGAACCAAAAACTTGTGACATAATTCTGCCTTAAGTCCTGGTGTCCAACATTTTTCAGGTGTCCATTCATGGTTACAATGAATGCAGCCACACCCCCTTGGCCATTCCTATGGTAACTGTGGCCCCTTGGCTTCCGATGGTTAATTGATGCCACGGATGTCTCTTGCTTCAGGGCCCCCAAATCCTCACAGCTACTAGCAAGACCAACTCTGTGGCCATCGCTCCTAGCATCAGCCCAGCCTGCAGGGGAGAGCAACTGCTGAACTTCTAGTGAGGCAGGTACCCTGATCACCAGCACATATCCTGAAGGCTTTCGCTAATGAAGTGTCTTCTGGATCCTCCTACAGAACCTTTGCGGGTATTCAGGCCTCATATAATATATCCAGTTCAGCATGCCCACTTCCCTCTTCCCCTACCATCTGCCATTGCAACTCAGGCATTTCCACTTCTCTCATCACAGACCATTACTTTCCCAGGCTTCTCAAAGCTACTCTAGAAGTGAGTTTGCACCATCCTCCCAGGGCCTTGAAGGGTGTTAAATCACCCGTCCTGAAAGAGAGCCCCCTCCAAGTAAATGAACCCTTGCTTACCCCATTTTACGTGCCCACCCCTTGATCAAGTGCCCCTGAAATCCAATTCAATTGAGTACTCCTGGCACTTCTCAGTAAATGCTAATTCTTGAAGCTCTCTTGAGTATAATCTCCTCCCTTGTAAGGGCCTGCAATCCCAGCTGGGCTATGCTGGTATTATTGCTACTTACTGGCTTGGGAGGCAAGGGGTAGCTCCTGAGGGACCACCTATGTCTTTGCTGGGGAGAGGCCTCAGCAGTGCCTTCCACATGGGATACGTGCTTGGTCTTAAGAAGATGCCTGGGTGGGGGCACCTGGGTGGCACAGCGGTTAAGCGTCTGCCTTCGGCTCAGGGCATGATCCCGGCGTTATGGGATCGAGCCCCACATCAGGCTCCTCCGCTATGAGCCTGCTTCTTCCTCTCCCACTCCCCCTGCTTGTGTTCCCTCTCTCACTGGCTGTCTCTATCTGTGTTAAATAAATAAATAAAATCTTTAAAAAAAAAAAAAAAAAGAAGATGCCTGGGTGGCTCAGTTGGTTGTGTCTGCCTTTGGCTCAGGTCATGATCTCGGGGTCCTGGTATTGAGCCCTGCATCAGGCTCTCTTTAGGGAGTCTGCTTCTCCTTCTCTCTCTGCCCCCATTAGCCCCCCTCTCACTCATGCACTCTCTTTCTCTCTCTCTCAAATAAATAAAATCTTTAAAAATATATATAAGTCACAATCTTCAAGGTTACCATCCAACTGTCTTCATCCATGACTCGGGTCTCAGGTTTTTCCAACTCAGGCCCTGACCTTAATAACAAACCTGCCTTGGCAGCGCCTTCAATGGTCTTTCTGAGTTTCCTCCTCAACAATGTCAACTCTCTCCCTAGAGGAGATAAGGACTTCTTTGTAAGCTACGAAGAAGGCCATTTTTTAACTGTTACTTAACTATTCTTGGTTTCTTGGTTTCTTATCACCCCATGTAGGGCATCAGTGCAACTTAGTAATAACAAGCCAATTTCACTGTCCTGTGTGCCTTGCTTCCCCCATACCTTTCAAATGCTGAATCATTACTTTAAGGACACTTTTCTTCCCCAAGATGTTTTTCTAAGTCAGAACTGATTAAAAAAAAAAATGTTTAGCAATTGGGCCACCACCTTGTGCCAGAGATCACCTGTGCCCGATAAACCACTTGGGATAGGGTCCTCCTGGTCAGTTGGGTGGTGAATGATTCAGTCCCCAAATCGCATTTGATTTCTCAGACTGTAACTGATGCCAAGTGGGGAGCAGAGGCGAGACAGTTAGAAATACAAAAGATTAATTGGGAGTAATGTCTGGAAACTATGAAGGACAGCAGGAGCAGGAAAAGCTCAAGACCATAATGCAGGTCTAACAACATGAAAGGAGTAGAAGGCAGGAAGAATCATGTAAACAGAGCCTGAGACTGAAGTGCAGCTCTGGGAGAGTCTTGGCCAGTCCAATGTGGAGACTGGCTTGGAGCAAAGGGTGTCTGTGGGAGTCCCTTGTGGGCAGAAATTGCCAGCCCCTGGGATTTCCACTGTGCTGGTCATTGGTGGGAGCTGCTCAAGGACAGCATGGCTTCCAAAAGTAGTGGACCTCACTTGCACTGCCACTGAAGATTGTCAGCTAAGTGCACTTTTTTTTTTAAGATTTTATTTATTTGACAGAGAGAGAGAGACAGCCAGCGAGAGACGGAACACAAGCAGGGGGAGTGGGAGAGGAAGAAGCAGGCTCCCAGCGGAGGAGCCTGATGCGGGGCTCGATCCCAGGACTCTGGGATCACGTTCTGAGCCGAAGGCAGACGCTTAACGACTGAGCCACCCAGGCACCCCAGCTAAGTGCACTTCTGACAGGTTCTCTCTTGAAGAGTTCTGAGTGGTGTATCTCCATGGTCACCACAGGGGAAGTCCACAAAACTTACCTATGAGCTTCCTGCATGGGTTCTCCTTTGACATTGCATTTCACCATGGTTCTGGCCTTTCTCCTTAAATTTGCACACATAGCCTTACTGAATTATATCAGAATGCTTTACTATTGTATTTGTTATTACCTCCATCTGGAACAGCAGATTCCCTCTGTTTACCACTTGTCAGGAGTCTTAGCACTTTATCTCCCGGTTCAGATGCCATCTTCTCCATGAGCCCTTCTCAGAGACCCATGGGTAGTTAGCTGCTTCTCCTTGGGAGTTACAGTATTTTCATAGCAAACAGTATAGGATATCAGGCGTGTATTTGTTTATGCATCTTTCTGTCCAATTAGAGTTCATATGGTCTGGAACTATAACCTGAATATGACTTATTGTTGAAACTCAGAAGGTGCCACTTAAGGATTTCTTTGCCTTCAGAAAAATCAGATAAACCTGGCTCAACCCTTCTAATTGCACCATCTTGGATGAATCTTATGTCTTCACCAGGAGAGCTGTGGCATCCAACCCTATTTCCTTAAGACAGCTTTGTCTCTGTTCCTGCCTCTGTTTAGCCACTTCTAACCCTAAGCCAACCTAGAAGCAAAACCCACACTTTCTCTCTTCTCCCAAGAACAAATTCAGTCACCCTGAGAACATCATGATTATGGCTGGTGGATTGATGACTAGAGGGACTCTGGTGGTGGCGGCACTTGTCACAGTGTAATATCGGGCCCAACCCTACCTCCTCCTCTTTCTTAAAGAGCCAACCCACCCGAAGCCCCAGTTCTGGCCATCACCATGCACCCTGTACACTGAGCCTTTGGGAAGTCCAGTCCAGCCCTGTCTGTTTCTGCCTGCTTCTCTCCTGGAGGCCAGTCATTCCCAGTCCCTCCCAAAATGCTAGTGAATAAAATGTATACTCATAAATGAATAACTGAGTATTTGGCACATAGCTGGCACTTAATAAATATTGGTGGAAAATATAAGGGAATGAATGAAAAAATGAATGAACAGAACTTAGTCACAAATATCTCTGAATCAAGCTGCATTCCAGATTGAAGCAGATTATCAAGTGTTCTTGCAAAATACACCAAATTGGACAAGTCAGCACAAGGCCTCTGGATCCCATAAAACTTTGGGATCAGAGGAAATAAAAGCTTACATGGCAAAGAGGTTATCTTCAGGCCGGAATGTTTTCTAAACAGAAGAATACAGACATTATGCCTAAGAAGGAAAAGCAAAGCCAGAGCCAGGAGCCAGGGAAGATTCCTTGGTAAAGAAGGACTAGAGTGCTGTGCCTGTGACAAAAAGGGAAACAGTGAGATTACTGGCTCCCTGTCACCAGAGCAGGCCCACTTCCACTTCACTAGGCCCCCACGGGCAGTCCTGGAGCAAGGCACAGAAACGCGGCATCAGCTGTGAATCCTCGCAGTCAGGGAACAGGTACCCAGCTCCACAAAGGGCCTGCTTGCTTGTCTTTCAGTGAACAGAAAATCCCTCCTCTCCCAGGGCCTCGGGCTGAGCAGGAGCATGCTGTACTCACACCCCCATATGCAGCCTCAAAGGCATCATCACCAACTCTTACCCCAGAGAGGAACGCCAGAAACATCCACAGCATATCATAAAAGACAGGTTTGCCAGAAAGAATAGCGTCTTATCCACCCCTTCTTAAGTGTGCTTTCAATGTTGTTCTTTCTCCCTCTCCCGGGTATTATGAATCACATCCTCAGGAAATACAGCCAGCTGAGTAAATCAGCACTCTGAACTGTCTTCGGAGATGAAGCTAGTTTGGTTGACTCATTGGATTGATGCAGCTATAACCAAACACTTGAAGCCCTGAGACAGGTATGCTCTGTTACTGATTCAAGATGGGTTACATTGGTAGCCGAGAGTTGTCCAGGCAAAAGGCAGGCTCACTTAATTTAGAGCCCTCAATCAGTGGGGTTACTCATTCGCCTGAATAAATGACAAAAGCCAAAGCAGTCTGGGAATTCAGTTTTAGGAATAACACAACTAGTGTTACGTTAGAGTATCTTTTATCAATGTACCAGAAAATTAAAGAGATTTAGACTCTGAGTCCAGAGACAACTTTGAAAGAACAATATAATCCTTTTATGTTCACACAATTTGTCCCTGTGTTCCAGCCTTGATACAATAATTGGGCACTACTGGGGGAGGTGAGCCAAGTTGGCCACAGTTCAGGAGACCGGCTGAGACCTGTCCATGATACGCAAATAATAATAGGAAGCATTTTCATTTATCTTCCAAAATTGGAAGGAACATAAGAATGATGGGCAGACAAGTATAGTCACAGTGTGATTGAGGCAGATGACTGAAACCCAGTTACTTCCCCCTGTCTTTCGTTTGTCAGAGATCTGATGGCTAACCTGGGTGAAGGGGGTCTCAGGTATCAGAACACAGGTGAGCACTCCCTGGTGCCCCCTAGCTGATGAAAGAGAATCACAGGTGCCAGTCCTTTATTGGGCACAGAAAACACACTACGTTACAAGAAAAAATTCCATTTCTTTCTCTAAACTAAAACAATACATCTCTCCAGACCACAATCCCTCAAATTGTATTCCAAACCATGTCTTTTTAGCCCAGTTCGCCTAGTCCAGCTGTGGCTAGGAATTCAAAATAAACAGTGCTGATTCTGAGAGCCGCAAAACTTTGCACAGAAGAAAAGAAAGGCAGTTATTACTGTTAAGGGAAAAACTACACACATCTTTGATTCAAACCAGAAGAAAGGTGGGGTTAAAAGCCAAGTGGCATAAAATGTGAAAACTTCCTCTTTCTAAGGGTGGGTGGATTTGTCTTAATAAGTTTAATGCCTGATAAGCCTGTGCGAAGTCCAGGTAAGATGACTGTCCCAGCTCTAGCCAGGCCAGTTTTGATTCTTCTGACGGGAAAATCTGTGATCTGGGTAGACCCCACCCTTTAGAGACAACTCCTAACATTCCTCCTGTCTTCTGGCCTTTCTCCACTTGAACCACCCACTGTAACACTCCTTTATCCACCAGTTCTCTCTTCAGTGAGAGGCTCCCTTATAGGGGAACCACCAGCCTACTCAGTCCCTTTGTGTGAGATATGAAAATGTACCTCATAGCTTGACTGACCACTGGCACTTCTGAGGGGGCAGGGAGCAGCACTTGGAAAGCTAGCCAGTGTTCCCCTCTCTCTTGGAGGGGCACAGGCTGGCACAGACATATGCCCCATGGCCCTATCTACACTCTTCCCCAACTCTAACTCATAACCTCACATGGGAATAACCTTAAACCACATCCCAGATCATCGGAGCTTTGTCACTTCCAAAGAGCCTCAGGTGACAATTTCCTAACTGAAATGCTAATTAAAAGTGGTTGAGAAGAAAGCCTTGGGGTGCGTGGTTGGCTCAGTTGGTTAAGCATCTGACTCTTGATTTTGGCTCAGGTCATGATCTCGGGGTCGTGAGATAGAGCCCCGTGTTGGGCTCCATGCTCAACTGGGAGTCTGCTTGGGATTCTCTATCTCTCTCTGCCCCTTCCCCCCTCTTTTTTAGGATAAATAAATAAATCTTTAAAAAAAGAAGAAGAAGAAAGCCCTAACCTGGGCTCTCCTCTCTTGGTCATTGTCTTTAATGTTGTTTGTTTATGATTTTAAAGCAATACTTGTTTATCGTAGAAAGTACAAGAGACTATTCCCTTTCTTTCTCTTTCTTTCTTTCTTTCTTTCTTTCTTTCTTTCTTTCTTTCTTTCTTTCTTTCTTTCTTTTGCAAATTATTGAATAGAAATTTTGGACTTCTTTGCATAATGGATCATACTTACGCCATTTAAAACTTTTTGAAACACTGTAATGATTCCCTTTCACAGAAGTACTTTTGGGTTTTTTTCAGCTTTACTGAGGTCTAAGTGACAAAATTTTAAGCTCTCCATTTTTACTCTCCGACACACATTTTACGTCTTTGATGTCACAATTTACATCTTTTCACATTGTGCATCCATTAACAAATTATCATAATTGTAGTTATTTTTATACTTTTGTCTTTTAATCTTCATACTAGAGTTATAAGCAATTTACCCACCACTATTACAGCATTTGAGTATTCTGAATTTAACTATATGTTTACTTTTACCAATGAGTTTTATATTTTCACATGTTTTTCGTTACTAATTAGTATCCTTTCATTTCAGCTTAAAGAACACATTTTGAGGCTTTCTTGAAAGGCCAGCCCGGTGGTGATGAACTCCTTCAGCTTTGTTTGTCTGGAAAACTTATTTCTCCTTCAGTTACGAATGACAACTTTGCCAGAGAGAATATTTTTGGTTGGCAGGGATTTTGTTTTGTTTTTGTTTTTTCTTTCAGCACTTTGAATCCCACTTCCCTGGCCTGCAAAGTTTCCACTGAAAATTCTGATGACAGTCTTATGGGGGCTCCTCTGTACATAAGAAGCTGTTTTTTTCTTGCTGTTTTTAAAATTCTCTCCTTGTCTTCAACTTTTAACAATTTAAGTTATAATGTATCTTTGTGTAACTCTCTGTGGTTCCTCTTATTTGGAACTCTCTGGGGTTCCTGGTGGATGTTTGTTTCCTTTCCCCGGTTATGGAAGTTTTCAGCCATTATTTCTCTGAATAAGCTTTCTGTCCCTTTCTCTCTCTCTCTCTCTCTCCTCCTCCTTCTGGGATCTCTATGATACATAAATTGGTCTGCTTACTAATGTCCCATAAGACTCTCTTTTTTTTAATTATGTTATGTTAGTCACCATACAGTACTTCATTGGTTTTTGATGTAGTGTTCCACGATTCCATTGTTTGTGTATAAGAAGACCCAGTGCTCATTGCAATATGTCCCATAAGTCTCTTAAGCTATCTTCACATTTTTTCATTATTTTTTTCTTTTGCTCCTCTGATTGGATGAATTCTATTGCCTGTCTTCAAGTTCCTTTATCCTTTCTACCACTTGATCTAGTCTGCTGTTGAACCCCTATATTAAATTTTTTGGTTCAACTATTATATTCTTCAGCTCTGTGATTTCTATTTGGTACTTTTTTGTATTTTCCACCTCTTTGTTGAAATTCTCACTTTGTTCATGCATTGCTCTCCTGACCCTAGTGAGCATCTTTATGACTATTATTTTGAGATCTCTATCACATAAATCATTTTTTTCTGTTTAATTAAGATCTTCTCCTTCTCTGGGGAATGAAGCATGAGAGACTATGGACTCTGAGAAACAAACTGAGGGCTTCAGAGGGGAAGGGGGTGGGGGAATGGGATAGACAGGTGATGGGTAGTAAGGAGGGCACGTATTGCATGGTGCACTGGGTATTATACGCACCACTGAATCATCGAACTTTACATCAGAAACCAGGGATGTACTGTATGGTGACTAACATAATATAATAAAAAAAAACATTAAAAAAAAAGATCTTCTCCTTCTGGAAATTTATCTTGTTCTCATTTGGAACATATTCCTCTGTTTCTTCATTTTCCTTAACTCTGTGTTGGCTTCTGTGCATGAGATCAAATAGTCACCTTTCCCGGTCCTCATAGAGTGCTCTTGTGTAGGAGATGAACCTCATCAATCAGTCCCACCTCAGTCCTAGTTGTCTCTCAAACCTCTATGATTGTCCAAACCACCTTCTTTATTCTTAATAGCTCCCAGTAGTTGAAGGTATGCCAGAACCCATCAGTGTTCCAAAGGGGAGAATTGCATTCAGCACCTAGATGCAGGCTGATTGGAAGCTGGACCCTCAGGCAATATCTGGGATAGTATGTAGTTAAGTCCCTGTCAGGGAGAAACCGGAAGGTGGGTATTTTTGCCTGCTTCCTCTGTGTCAGCTTAGTTTATACCCATGGGGTGGGGGTGGGGTTGCTCTTTTGCCCATTAAGAACTGCTTCTTTGTTTGCTACTGCCTTGTAGGACTTGTGAATGCAAAAGCCCCATTAGCTATCAGGGCCAGGCAACCCAGAGGACCTAGCCCTCAGGGAACAATTACAAAAGCTGAGGTGCCAGATATATGCATAAACTTCCTCCAGGGAGATACTGGAGACTTGGAGCAGGTTAGAGGAAGAAGGCAGAAAAGATGTCTACCACTTTCCCAAGTTCCCAGGGAAGATTAGAGTCAGCCCTAGACGTGTGCTAAAAGACTGGAAGATGGGCATTTTTGCCTGTTTTCTCTGAGCCCTGGGGAGATAGCCATGGTGAGTTCTACATGTGCCCGCCAGTGAGCAACTGCTTCTTTGTTTGTTATAGTCTTGTGGATCTCAGGGATGCAAGCTCTCTTGGCTTTCAGAGCTAGATGTTTTGAAGGTCCATCCCTTTGGTGGAAGTCTTAAAAGTTGGGTCAAACCCTTCACTCCTCAGGAAGAAGCTGGGAGTTGTGAATTCCCTCTCAATTTTCTGGTGCTGTGTTAGTGATGTGGTTTATGTCAAGACTGTGTCTCAGCCTTTCCTACCTATTTCAATGTGGATATTTTCTCATACATCTGATGTGTAGGAGGCACTCAGCTAGTTTCTAGATTTCTTTCAGAGGCAATTGCTTCACATATAGCTATATATTCAGTGTATCCATGGGAGGATGAGAGTTCAGGAGCCTCCTATGTCACCATTTTGGTTGACCCTCTCTGAGTACCTTAGGTGTACCACTGTACATTATTGCCTATGATCTGGGTTCTTAGCCACTGTGAGAAAAGTCAAGGCATGTACAAACAAATTGGGCCCATCACTTATCTACCCCTAGACATAGTTTACCATGTTTTTTGGAGATGACTAAATCTTCCAGGCAGGTTGGGAGAGTGTCACTTGCCCTGACAGGCCAACAGGGAAGACAGTGTGCTGAGAGCACCTGTCAGCACCTCTGAAATCCCTTTTCCTTTTTCCCTCTCCTTCTCTGCTTTGGATGCCAGTGATGGGCCACATCAAAGGACTCCCCTGCCCTCCAGCTACTAGTGGGCTTCGTGAATGGATAGCAAGAGGTCAGAGAGAGGGGAACAGGAAAATACAGATATTTATTCCCCTGGCTTCCTTCCTGCAGAGAGGCCTCCACCAAAGAGCAAAGTTCCTCAGGTCGCAGGTTCTCTCAAGGCACCCTCTCCATATGACTCTCTGTCCTGGTTATCCGTCTCCTTCCCCAGTCCCTTCAGGCCTGGGCTATTTCTAGCCCCATTCTAAATTCCACAGTCATTCCCACAAACCCTGACCACACCTTTGTAAAGAGTCCATTAACTAAAACTTTCTTAGGTTATCCCATTCTGTTCCCTTCTGGGGCTCTGACTGATACTGCAGGGATGTGCAAGTGCTCCTTTCCTTACAGTATGACCTTGTAATACACATCTAAGTACAGCCAGCCCTAGGTCTCATGGACCATTTCACTTTTTCAGATCTTTTGAGTCGCTGTCATGAAAGAATAGAGAGCAAATTGCAGAACAAGTCAGAAAATGTTTCAACCCATGATATGTACTGTATAGATAGGGCAAACAGAGTGCTCTATAAGCACACATGGGAAAGAACCACTCAGGCCAAGTCCCTGAGGGTGCTAAGGATTTTAGTGAGGTGAAACAGCCCTCACTTGGATCAGAGAGCCTCCCCACCTATCTTAAACTATGCCAGACACTGACAGTAACTTGAAGCTTGTTCTGGCACCAGTACAACTAGTGTAAGGGAAGGTATATGAGACCCAGTGCCTCATTCATTTATTGAGTGTTTCTATGTGCCAGGCCATGTTCTAAGTGATGATCTCATCTCCAGGTAAGATTTTTACCCTTATACTCTCCAGTCATGAAACTAACAGCAAGTCACACATCATCAACATCCTCATCCTCATTCTCACCATCATCTCTTACCAACCATTAGACTTTCATTTCTCACCTTCAGAGCCACATCTTCAATCTTCCATTGAGCAGGACTCTTCCTCATCTTAAGTTTTACATAAGGTACCCCAATATTCTACTCTCTAACAAATCCTTAACTTTCAGCTGTCTTATGTTCTCATTCACATAATACCTTCCCTTTTACCTCATAGAGATATCTAGGACTTTAACCTTTCATTTCTTTCCATTCATCTTTTCCCTCTTGGATCCCCTTCCTTCCTTACTATTGCCCTAAGTTTCTCCCTGCTTTTAATATCTCCACCATTCAAATCATTCTCCAACCTGCCATCAGGGAAATGTTTCTAAAATTACCTCTGCTCATGACATTCCCCAAATCTTAGAAAGGCATAACAATCCTCAATATTTCCTCTTCTTTAAACTTGACATGATCCCTTAGCCTTGGAAACTTTGGCTCATATTGTGTTGTCCTGCCCAGATGTTTTCCTCTCCCTGCCTTAGTGAGCTATGTAACCATAGAATCCCAGTCTATCATCACCTCCTCACTCTGGTGCATGAGGCTGAGGAAAAACGTAGAAGAAACAAAATATTTAAAAGAGATTTTATGTCTCTGCAGTAGAGTGATCAATGAAACCCTCTCTTACAGTTCACTACATTGTCTAATACTACTTTTGTAGGCTTAGAGTCTTCTAGAAATAATTGTGATAGATGCAGAGTTCTGCCTCTGGGCTGACACAGGGTGACATGGAATGTTCCCAGGATCAAACAACAAGTGATCTCTGTTGTCTCTATTACATCCCTACTCCCATTGTCCTGGTTCATAAGCCCACCATCGCTTGCCATGTACTAGGGCAACCCCTCTACCTGAACATGCTTGATGTATTTGATTGCTTATTGTCTGCTTTCCCCACTAGAGCAGGGATTTAATCTACCATTTATTTATTTACAACACCTAGAACATTTCCAGGAATCAGTAGTTCAATAAATATTGTCTGAATGAAGTCAGGAAGAAAGTCTCCTAACCCTTCTTATAATCACTAAGTTACGTATGCTTCTAGGTTGGAAAAACCAGAGAAATCTTGGCTACCTTGCTAAAACTCACATTTGTCCATGTCTCTTTGCTTTTCTGAATTTTCAAATGCTTCCATCTTCTAACTGGCTATGGTATAAATACTATAAAATTCAACCTAACATGGCAGGGAAAGTGTCTTTGATCTGGCCCCTCCTTGCATGCTGATCTTATCTGTCACCATTCTAGGTGTTGTATTTTACCTTCCAGAAGCATACAGGAATTTGTTGCTTCCCCCACACATCATGATGTCTCTCCCTTCATACCTCTGCCCACACTGCCCCCTCTGCACCTCCCCCCATTCTTTTTACCTCTCTCAGACCTACTTATCCTTTGAGGATTTACGCAGCTCTTTTTCTTTAATAATATTTTTTATTATATTATGTTAGTCACCATACAGTACATCCCTAGTTTTTGATGTGAAGTTCCATGATTCATTACTTGCGTATAACGCGCAGTGCATCATGCAATATGTGCCCTCCTTAATACCCATCACCAGCCTATCCCATTCCCCCACCCCCTCCCCTCTGAAGCCCTCAGTTTGTTTCTCAGAGTCCATAGTCTCTCATGGTTCATTCCCCCTTCTGTTTACCCCCCCTTTCTTCTTCCCTTTCTTCTCCTACCGATCTTCCTACTTCTTATGTTCCATACATGAGTGAAACCATATGATTTACTCAGCTCTTATGTCCTCTATCAATTCTCCCTCTTATCCCAGCCCCCATCAGGTTTGGGAACATGCTCCAGGCCTTGGGACGAAGTTTAGGAGAACTTGAATAACTAGGTGGATTATAAGGGCAAAGATTCAGGTATGAGAAATAAGGCAGCCTTAATCACTAGGGAAAGGGAATCCCAGAGCAAGGGGCCAAAAAGATCCCAGCAGCAGAGTTGGTTTCATCTTCATGGTTAACATTTATTGATACTAATATGACACGTTCTGCATGCTTTACATATTTCAATTAATTTAACCTTCATGATGATACTGTGAGGTGGGAACTATTATTACTCTTATTTGATAGATAAGAAAAGTTGAGCCACAGAGAAGCTTCAGGACCTGAATTTCATAACCTTCCCTAGGTCCCTCAGTAAGTAAGTGGTGAAACTACTGTCTGGCTCCAAAGTAAAGCACTTAGCCAAGCCTGCCCAGCTTTCTGAATAATGGTTTACAGTCATGGAGCTGGTCATCTTGGACATGACAATGTCCAGTCTCATCAGCTCAGCCAAGATAAGGGCTTATTCCTGAAGGTTGTCTCTATCCCATAAGACTATGAATCTTTCTTTGCTCTGAGACCCAAACTCATCAAGCAAACTTTTAATTAATGCTGACACCAGAAAGCACCAGGACTGGGGAGAGGACTGGATCATAGATATAGGTATTCATGTAAAAGAAAATTATACTCTATTGGAAATAGATAAAGTGGCTTTGTGACTTACAGTAATCTCTCTTGTACCTGATCAGGGGAACATAGCTCAAGAAAAAGTCTGAGTATACTAACATTCACCAAGATAGACAATATTCTTGCCCATAAAACACAGTTTAACAAATTTAAAAGACCAGAAATCATACAACATCTGCTCTCAAACCATAATGGTATCAAACTAAAAAATCAATAAAGATAGCTGGAAACCACTCCCCAAAATATTTGAGTACTAAATAATATACTTCTAATTAACACATAGGTCAAAAAAAACTCAAAAGAAATTTTGAAATATTTTGAACTATGTTAAAATAGAAACACAACTTATCAAAATTTGTGTGATGCACCCCTCTCTTGTCCTCCAGAGGCTCAGGTAGAACCAGGGCTTTCTCTGGGCAAGGCAATAGGAATGAAGGTATGTTGAGGAAAATATGGCTAGGTCACTGAGGCACATGGGAGACTGTGAGGTAGAGTCAAGCTCATCAGAAGGCTCTGAAGGCCAAGGAGGCCACCAGAGGATTTTGGATATTATTGTGAGGGTTATAGAAAATACCCCTCCCCATCTCCCAATGCTCATGTTCTCCTTTCAGTTAGTGGTCCATGTGAGAAGAAATGATTATCCAAAATCTGGAAATAGACAAAAAAGTTTACTAGTGACAAAGACTCTTCCCTTGACTATACTTTAGATAGGTTTCTCTGAGTCTTCTTTTCAACTAGGCCTCAACCTTGGGCTTCCATGTCAACCCTTGCAGAATTAATTTTAATAATCCCTCTAGGGCTGTGTATCTAGAATCCCCCCACCCTTGATATCTGATCATCCTTCATATCTAAGCAAATTCTTCAACCTCCATCAACCTCTAGGTGATATCTGATGACTGGCCTGCCTGCAGTAGAAATCCTGTTAGGGTAAGTATAGCAAGAATGTCCTTACCCTTGATATCTCTTTCAGTCATCTCCCATCCACTGACTCTCCCCCTGCTCCTTGACTATAAATCCTCACTTGTTCTTGCTGTATTTGAAATTGAGCCCAGTTCTATACGAGGTCTCATATTTCCTATTGCAATAATTTCTTAATAAAATCTATTTTTATTGTTTTAACTGCTGTCCAGCTCTTGTTTTTTTTAGATTCTAGGTGTCCTTACAGTGGAGTGCTTAGTATTGTTTAGCAGACCTTTTGGAGATTAACTGATTCTGTGTGTACCTTTGACTGACTTGGCTATTTTACAATGCTGCAGTGGTAGAGGTTAACTTGTAAAAAACTGATTATCAGTGCAAATGGTTTCTGTCTAAGAACAAGGCCAGAGACTCCTGTTTAGAGCAATACAAATAAAATTTGTCAAGAGATCAAGAGAGCCACCTGATCTCTCTTTGGTTAAAAAAAAAACAAAAAACAAAAAAACTCCAAAGTAGAAACCACATATTACCCTTAGGATATTAACCTGCCTTCCGTCTTCTCTTCAACTTCTCTTCAACATTCCTTTGGTTGACCATCTAAAAAATTTCTTCAAAATCTCCTCTGAATTGGTTACAACATCCTACAATTCATTAATGAACTGAATAAAATCTTGACATGTGTGCAACATAAAACAAAGTTGTGGGATGCAGTGGAAGCAGTGTTTAGAAGGAAATTTATAACATTAAATGCATATATTAGAAAAGAAATCTAAAATCACTCACCTAAACTTCCACCTTAGGAAACAAGAAAAAGAAGAGCAATTAAATCCAAAGTAAACAAAAGAAAATAAATAATAAAAATTATAGCAGAAATCAATCTATCTGAAAATAGGAAATCAGTAGAGAAAAAAAATTTTAAGCTGGTTCTTTTAAAAAAATCAGCAAAATCAATAAGCCTCTAGCCAAGCTAAGAAAAAAAGACTGTGTGAATTACTAATATCAGATCACTGCAGATCTCATGAATATTATAAGAATAATAAAGAAATACTGTGAACAACTCTATGCCTACAAATTTGACAACCTAGATGAAATGGAACGATTCTCTCATAGACACAATCTGCCAACCTCACACAACAAGAAATAGACAATAGAAAAGAAAATAGACACAACAAGAAATTGTCTATATCTATCAAAGAAATTGAATCAATAATTAATAATCTTCAAAATAGCACCAGGCCCAGATAGGTTCACTGATGAATTACACCACTTAAGGAAGAAATAATATCCATTATCTATAATCCTTTTCAGAAAACAGAACCAAGGGAAATACTTCCTAACTCATTCTATAAGACCAGCATTATCCTAATACCAAAACCAAAGACACTTTAAGAAAACTACAGACAAATATTTCTCATGAACATAGATGCAAAAATCCTCAACAAAATATTAGCAAATCATATCCAACAGAATTATATACCACTACAAAGTGGATTTATCCCAGGTATATAAGGCTGGTTCAACATTGGAAAATCAATTCATGTAATCCATCACATCAGCAGGCTTAAGAAAAATCACATGATTCTATCAATAGATATAGAAAAAGCATTTGAGAAAACCCAACACCCAACAAGAAAAAACTGTAAACCAAGAATAGAGAGGAATTTCCTCAATCTGAAAAAGAATACCAACAAAACCTAAAGCTAGCATCATACTTAATGATGAGACTTGAAACTCTCCCACTAAGATAAGAAACAAGGCAAGGATGTCACCTCTCACCATTGCTTTTCAGCACTGTACTAGAAGCCATAGCTACTACAATAAGAAAAGGAAAGGAAAGGAAAGGGATACAGATTGGGAAAAAGAAACAAAACTGACTTTGTTCACAGGTGACATGATTGTCTCTGTAGAAAATCTGAAAGAACTCACAAAAACACTTGTGGAACTAATAAGCAGTTATAGTAAGGCTGCACAATACCAGGTTAATATTCAAAAGTCAATTGCTCTCCCAAAAATCAACTATACCAAATATACCAAAATAAAAAGCATTAGCACAGCAAAGGAAACCATCAACAAAACAAAAAGGCATTTACTATATGTTGGCTAACTGAACATTAAAAAAAAAAAAAAAAAGACAACCTACTGAATGGGAGAAGATATTGAAGATATTTACAAATAATATATCTGATAAGGGCTTAATATCCAAAATATATAAAGAACTTACACAACACAGACCAAAAATATCCAATTAGAAAATAGACAGCAGACATGAATAGCTATGTACAAAGAAAGTGTACAGATGGCCAACAGACACATGAAAAGATGCTCAACATCACTCATCATCAGAGAAATATATACAAAACCACAATGAGATCTCACTTCACACCTGTCAGTGCAGCTAGTATCAAAAGGACAAGAACTAAGAAGTGTTGGTGAGGATGTGGAGAAAGGGAACCCTTGTGCACTGTTGGTGGGAATGTAAATTGGTACAGCCATTGTGGAAAACAGTATAGAGTTTCCTCAAAAAATTAAAAACATAAAGACCATATGATCCAGTAATTACACTACTAGGCATTTACCAAAATAAAACAAAAACACTGTTTCAAAAAGATATATGCACTCCTATGTTTACTGCAGCATTATTTACAATAGCCAAGATATGAAAGCAACTCAAGTGTCCACTGATAGATAAATGGATAAAGAAGATATGGTGTAGAGGGTGGAATATTACTCAGCCACTAAAAAGAATGCAATCTTGTCATGCGCAACAACATGGCTGGACCTAGAGGGTATTCTGCTAAGTGAAATAAGTCATACAGCAGTGCCTGGGTGGCTCAGTCGGTTAAGCATTTGCCTTTGGCTCAGGTCATAATCTCAGGGTCCTGGGATCGAGCCCTGTGTCAGGCTCCCTGCTCAGCAGGAAGCCTGCTTCTCCCTCTGCCTGCTGCTCCCCCTGCTTGCGCTCTCTCTCTCTCAAATAAATACATAAAATTAAAAAAAAAAGGAGTCATACAGAGAAAGACAAATGACACATGACTTCCTTATATGTGGAATATAAAAACAAAACAAATGAACAAAAAACAAACAAAACACTCTTGAATACAGAGAACAAACTGGTGGTTGACAGAGGGGAAGTGGGTAGGAGGATGGGTGAAATAGATAAATAGGATTAAGAGACACAAACTTCCAGTTAAAAAATAAATAAGTCATGGAGATAAAAAGTACAGCACACTGGGTGTTATACGCAACTAATGCATCATCGAACTTTACATCAGAAACCAGGGATGTACTGTATGGTGACTAACATAATATAATAAAAAACATTAAAAAAAAAAGTACAGCACAGATGCTGGGGTTAATGCAGAGCGTGAAATCATCCATAATACCTGTCTTGCTCAAATGTGACACGGAGGCTACTGGGGGCAGGGAAGGTTTGGGAGAAGGGCATAGGCCTTTGGAATATTGAGGCCTGCATGACCACTCTGCCGTAAGAATGCCATGGGGAACTGCCTTCCCTGAAGCTTTCTTAGCCAAACAGCCACACTGTGATCTAAGAGAACTTGTAGAACACGCAGATTAGCATATTGTATCTTTCCGGTAAACAGATCCTCCTAGTTCCAGTAAGACCCCTTGTCACACATCAGATGCTTGAGAAACAGTGATAAAGATTTATGATTATCCTGAAGGACCAATAAAGGTGGGAGCAAAGAAGAGCAAAGAGTCTTTGTCTTTGAGCATTGACCCCCTTGCCTTCTCCACTCTTCCACAGCAACGTTTGGAGTAATCTTTCATCCGTTGGTACAGAGATTGCTGGCCATTCCTGGCACACAGAGAATACAGATGATAATGATAATATTATAATAACATTGCATGGTGACAGATGGTGACTACACTTATCATGGTGAGAATTGTTGAATCACTATGCCCACTGAAACTAATATAAAAATGTATGTTAATTATACTTCAATTTTTTAAAGAAGTCAGTTGCTTTCCAATATACCAACAATGAACAAGTGGAACTTGAAATTAAAAACAGAATGCCATTTTCATTAGCACCTCCATAAATGAAATACTCAAGTATAAATCTAAAAAAAATGTATACAAAATCTATGAGGAAAATGACAAATGTCTGATGAAAGAAATCAAATGACTAAATAAATGTTCATGGATAGGAAGATTCAATGTTATCCCAATTTGATCTATAGATGCAGTGCAATCCCCAATCAAAATCCCAGCAAGCTATAATGTGCATATCAACAAATTAATTCTAGAGTATATAAAGAGAGGCAAAAGACTTATAACAGCCAATACAATATTAAGAAGAAAATTAGAGGACTGATGCAAACCAACTTCAAGACTTAGTACAGTAACCAAAGCTAGAGTAATCGTAAGTGTGGTATTATTGATGAAGGAATAGACACACAGATCAATGGAATAAAATAGAGAATCCAGAAGTAGATCCAGATACAGCCAACTGATCTTTGAGGAGAAAAAATTAATGATCTAGGGTTTGGTGATGACTTTGTAAACACAAAACCAAAGGCAAGACCCATGAAAAGGAAAATTTATAAGCTGGACATCATTAAAATTAAAATTTTCTCCTCTGTGTAAGATACTTTCAAGGAGAATAAAAAGATGAGCGACAGACTGAAAGAAAATATTTGCAAAAAAAACATATCTGATAAAATATTGTTATCCAAAATATACAAAGAACTCTTACAACTCAACAATAAGAAAACAAACAACCTATTAAAAAATGAGCCCAAGACTTTAACAAGCACCATACCAAAGTAGATATATGGATGGCAAATAAGCGTATGAAAAGATACTCCATATGATATGTCCTTAGGGAAATGCAAATTAAAACAACAAGAAGATACCACTAGACACTGATTAGAATGGTCAAAATCCAGAACACTGACAATGGCAAAATGGTGGCAAAGACGTAGAGCAACAGAAATTCTCATCCATACTGGTGGAAGACACTTCAGTGATTTTTTTCAAAGAACTAAACATAGTCTCATCATATGATCCAGCAATCACATTCTTTGGTATTTACCCAACGACTTGAAAACTTATGTCCACACAAAAACCTGCACATGGATGTTTATAGCAGCTTCATTCGGAACTGCCAAAACTTGGAAGCAACCAAAATGTCTTTCAATAGCTGAGTGGATAAACTGTGGTACATCCAGACAACAGAATATTATTCAGCACTAGAAAGAAATGAGCTATTGAGCCATGAAAAGACATGAAGGAAACTTAAATGTATATTACTAAGTGAAGAAGCCAATCTTACAAGGCTACATATTGTATGATTATAACTGTATAACATTCTGGAAAAGGCAAAACTAGAGACAGTAAAACAATCAGTGGTTGCCAGGGGTTGAGAGGAGGAAGGGAGGATGAACAGAGGAATTTTAGGATAGTGAAACTACTCTATACGATGCTAAAATGATGGATACATGACATTATACATTTGTCCAAACCCTAAGAATGTATCACATCAGGAGTGAACCCCAATGTAAACTATGGACTTTGGATGACAAAGACGTGTTGACATAGGTTCATCAATTGTAACAAATGAACCACTCTTGTGAGGGAAGGTTATACATGTGTGAGGACAAGGGGTACGTGGGAAATCTTCGTACTTTCTGCTCAATTTTGCTGTGAACCTAAAACTGCTCTAAAAATAAAAAAACAGCGTACTTAAATATATCTAAGGGTCTGTTAAGCTGAGAAACATCTCTGAATCCCAGGGATTCTATCCCTTTGACACTCCTTGGGGTCAAACCATCTTTTCTTTCCTCCTGACTCTAACTTAATCAAACATACTGAGAATGAGTTTGACTTCACCTTAGCTACTGACATTGAGGTTCTTAAAATACCACACTTTACCTCCACCTCTGCCCTGTCCATATGCCTTGGATAGACGCAGCCCCAGCTGAGGAGACTAGAGGGCCACAGGGCAGAGTCCAGGTAGAGGAATTATATCTGTATCTCTACAACTCTTCAGCCCGTCAGCATTTATCTAACATATTTCTGAGCGTTTAATGGAATGTAAGAAAATAGCAGGCACGGTTTATGTCTCAGTAAACTAATACAATTGTCAAGGCAAGTCACTCTCTGGTAGCATTGTGAAAATATGTTTGCAAACCAACATTTCAGCAGTGGCAAACAAATCAAGCAACAAAGCATGTGCAACAAAGTTAGAAAGGGTCAATCCCAGCACATGGAGAATGTTGTTGCTTCTGAAGTGAAATTAGGCATATCCAGAATGTTTATGTTAATAAAGGATGGGGTAGGTCATGTTGTTTCCATACCTATCATGCAATCAGTTATGCAAGTGCCCAGAACAAAATGCTGAAATAGCAACAGAGAATTAACAAACAAAACACTTCTGTCTCTATGACTTCAGAGTGGAAAAGTCTATTTCTTGCATGATGCTATTGCCTAAATATTTATGCCCCTCCAAAATTTGTATGTTGAAACCCTAATTTGCACAGTGATGATATTTAGAGATGGAGCCTTTGGGAGGTAATTAGGTCATGAGAGTGGAGTCCTCAGGATGGAATTAAGTGCCTTTATAAAAACAGAGCTTGCTTCCTCTCCTTCTCTTCACCATGTGAGGATAGAGCAACGAGGCACTGCAAAGCAGAAAAAGAACTCTCACTAAAACCTGACCGTGCTGACACCTAGATCTTGGACTTTCCACCTTCCAAAACTGTAAGAAATAAATATGTTGTTTAGCCCATCCAATAGTATATAGAATACTGTAGTATTCTGTACAGCAGTCCAAACTGACTAAGACATATGGCATTTTTAAAATATCAAAGTTTTACATGCACAAAATTAAAAAATAAAAGCAAGACTAAGAACTGATAGCATGGTGTGGCCACATGCCCCATTTCAGTCCTCAGAGTTGGCAAGCCATGGATGGGCTGCCACAAGGGCCATGGTGACAACTTAAATCCAGGAGCAGTACAATGAGCTGGAAACTCTGCAGTCCATCTACTCCTATTCCTTTACAGCTTGATTCCACGGTGATCCATCCCCTCTAACAACTAGCTGCCCAAACCATAAACGAACTATCCTGATTCCAAATTCTACTTCAGTGGAGTTGATCCTTCTAAGTATTACCAGCAGATTCAAACACTTTCACTATTCTGTAACATCTAAGGCTGGAGAAAATGGTAAACCATCTGGTAAGTCTCAAGCTTACAAAGAGTAAAAATTTTCCCACATATTAATTAGTATTCCAGAAAATATGAGATTTCTCAGATATTTTTCAATTATTAATGTTACAAGTAGAGGAAAATCTTGATATGATAATGATCTCTGCATAAGTATTGACTATGCAAGAAAAAGTAAATGAAATAGTAGAACAAATAAAAACTATGAGTCAAGGGCGCCTGGGTGGCTCAGTTGTTAAGCGTCTGCCTTCAGCTCAGGGCGTGATCCCAGGGTCCTGGGATCGAGTCCCACATCGGGCTCCTCCGCTGGGAGCCTGCTTCTTCCTCTCCCACTTCCCCTGCTGTGTTCCCTCTCTCGCTGGCTGTCTCTCTGTCACATAAATAAATAAAATCTTTAAAAAAAAAAAAAACAAAAAACTATGAGTCAAAAAAAGAAAAAAGAAAGGAAGGAAAACAATGAAGCCAAAAACCAATTGCCATTTAGGTTACAAGTGAGAATTTCTTAAGCTGGAAGCCAAAGTTTGGTGAACTCTTGAAAATTCAAAAAGAAACAGATGATTTAAAAAAAAAAGAGAGTGAGAGAACAAGGAGGAAAATTAAATTGGGTGTGTGTGGGGAGGAGCTATTTGAAGCACATAATAATCTGGACCCAGTTCTTGGAGGATAATGGAGACAACACGGAGGTAGATGAATCTTTGCTCCAGGAAATGGACGGGTTAAAACTGAGGATGAAAAGAATGATCCAGATTAAGGAGTACACTTGTGATGAGCACAAGGTGATGTATGGAAGTGTTGAATCACCATATTGTATACTTGAAATTAATATTACACTGTATGGTAACTAACAGGAATTTAAATAAAAACTTTTTATAAAAAAAGGATGATCCAGAGCTCTAGACAGCAACTTGACTGGTGAGGTCCTCAGTCTTCAGTCCCACCTGCAGAGGCTTGAATACCTCAGCATCTGTGGCTATGCTAAGACAATTTTGGTTTTCTTTTCTATTGTCCTAAGAAGAAACAATCTTCAGAAGAATATTCTTCTGAGAACTACCATCACTGAATTTAATAAACCCATTTTAAAAGTAAAAAGAAAAAGTCATAACAACAGCAATAAAAACAGTCCCCTATCCTTTCCTTCAACCATCCCAAGTAAGATTCATGTTACCACCATCTCAACCAGAATATAGGACAGTGCTTTTTGTAGTCACACTCTCTTTTTTTCCCTTTGCTTATTTGGTTTTTTTTCTTAAATTCCGCATATGAGTGAAATCATACAGTGTTTGTCTTTCTTTGACTGACTTATTTCTCTTAGCATTACACTCTATAACTCCATCCATATTGTTACAAATGGCAAGATTTCATTCTTTTTTATGGCTGGATAACATTCCATTGTATATATACACCACATATTCTTTATCCATTTATCTATCAGCGGACATTTTGGTTATTTTCATAGTTTGGCTATTGTAAATAACGCTACAATAAACATAGGAGTGAATGTATGTATCCCTTTGAATTAGAGTTTTTGTATTTTTTTTGGTAATTACCCAGTAGTGTGATTCCTGGATCATAGGGTAGTTCTATTTAATTTTCTAAGGAACCTCCGTACTGTTTTCCACAGTGGCTGCACCAATTTGCAGTCCCACCAACAGTGCAAGAGTTCCTTTTTCTCCACATCCTCACCAGCACCTGTTTCTTGTGTTTTTTATTTCAGCCATTCTAAAGGTGTGAAGTGATATCTCACTGTAGTTTTGACTTGCATTTTCCTGATGATGAGTGATACTGAGCATCTTTTCATGTGTCTGTTGGCCATCTGTATGTCTTCTTTGGAGAAAAGTCTGTTCATGTCTTCTGCTCATTTTTTAATTGGGTTGTTTGTTTTGAGGGTGTTTAGTTTTATAAGTTCTTTACACATTTTTTATACTAACCCTTTATTAGATATGTCATTTGCAAAAATCTTCTGCCATTCAGTAGGTTGCCTTTTAGTTTTGTTGTTTCCTTTGCTGTGCAGAAACTTTATTTTTATGTAGTCCCAATAGTTTTTTGCTTTTATTTCCCTTGCCTTAGGAGACATATCTAGAAAAAAAGTTGTTTTGGCCAAGTCAGAGAAATCACTGCTTGTGCTCTCTTCAAGGATTTTTATGGTTTCAGGTCTCACACTTAAGTCTTTAATCCATTTTGAGTTTATTTTTGTGTATGTTGAAAGAAAGTGGTCCAGTTTCATTCTTTTGCAGGTGTCTGTCCAGTTTTCCCAACACCATTTGCTGAAGAGACTGTCTTTTTCTCATTGTATATTCATTCCTCCTTTGTCAAAGATTAATTGACCATATAACTGTGGGTTTATTTCTTGGTTTTCTGTTCTATTCCATTAGTCTGTGTGTCTGTTTTGATGCCAGGACTACGCTGTTTTAATTGTTTCTGCTTTGTGAAATCTGGAATTGTGATACTTCTAGTTTTGTTTTTCTTTTTCAAGATTGTTTTGACTACTTAGGATATTTTGTGGTTCCATACAAATTTTAGGATTGTTTTTTCTAGTTCTGTGGAAAATGCTGTTGATATGGGGATTGCATTAAATGTGTGGATTGCTTTGGGCAGTACAGACGTTTGAACAATATTTGTTCTTCCGACCCATAAGCATGGAGTGTCTTTGCATTTCTTTGCATCATCTTGAGTCTCTTTCATCAGTGCTTTATACAGAGTACAGGTCTTTCACCTCTTTGGGTAAGTTTATTCCTAGATATTTTACTGTTTTTGGTGCAACTGTAAATAGGATTGTGTTTTTAATTTCACTTTCTGCTGCTTCATTATTCGTGTATAGGAATGCAACAGAAAACTGTACACTGATTTTGTAATCCTGCGACTTTACTGAATTCATTCATCAGTTCTAATAGTTTTTTGGTGGAGTCTTTAGGGTTTTCTATATATAGTATCACGTCATCTGCATATTGTGAGAGTTTTACTTCTTCCAACAAATTTAGATCTTTTATTTTTTTATGTTGTGTAATTGCTATTGCTAGGACTTTCATTACCATATTGAATAAAAGTTATGAGAGTGGACATCCCAGTCTAGTTCTTGACCTTAGGGGAAAAGCCCTCAGTTTTTCACCATTGAGTATGATGTTGGCTGTGGGTTTTTCATATAAGGCTTTTATTATGTTGAGATATATTTCCTCTATACCAATTTTACAGAGGGTTTTTATCATGAATGGATGTTGTACTTTGGCAAATGCTTTTTCCACATCTATTGAAATGATCATATATGGTTTTTATCTTTTCTCTTATTAATGTGATGTATCACATTGATTTTTTTGCAAAAATTAAACCACCCTTGCATCCTGGGAATAAACCCCATGGTGTATGATTTTTTTAATGTATTGTTGGATTTGGTTTGCTGATATTTAGTTGAGGATTTTTGCATCTATATTCATGAGAGATATTGGCCTGTAGTTCTCTCTCTCTCTTTCACTCTTTGTGTGTGTGTGCGTGTGTGTGTGCGTGTGGTGTCTTTATCTGACTTTGGTATCAGGGTGATACTGCCTCATAAAATGAATTTGGAAGTTCCCCTCCCTCTTGGATTTTTTGGAATAGTTTGAGAGGAATAGGTGTTAACTTTTCTTTAAATGCTTGGGAGAAGGTTACCTGGCTGGTTCAGTCAGTATGGCATGTGACTCTTCATCTTGGAGTTGTGAGTTCAGGCACAGAGTTTACTTAAAAAAAAATTTTTTTTTAAATTGGTATAATTTGCCTGTGAAGGCATCTGGTCCTGGACTTTCACTTTAGGGAGTTTTTTGATTACTGATTCAATTCAGTTTCATTGTTGGTAATTGGTCTATTCAAATTTTCTATTTCATTCAACTTTAGTTCTGTTTGGTTCCTAGGAATTACCCATTTCTTCCAGGTTGTCCAGTTTGTTGGCATATAGGTTTTCATAATATTCTGTTATAACTGTTTGTGTTTCTGTTGTGTTGGTTGTTATTTCTCCTCTTTCATTAATAATTTTATTTATTTGGTTTTTTGTTTTGTTTTTAAAGATTTTATTTATTTATTTGACACAGAGAGAGAGAGAATGAGAGAGAGAGCACAAGCAGGGGAAGGGGCAGGCAGAGGGAGAAGGAGAAGCAGGCTCCCTGCTGAGCAGAAAGCCTGATACAGGGCTCAATCACAGGACCCTGCAGGACTCAATCCCTGGACCTTTGGGTCATGAACTAAGCCTAAGGCAGACGCTTGACTCACTGAGCCACCAGGCACCCCCTTCTATTTCTATTTTAACCTCATTTCAAAGTATTCATGAGTGCACCTTTGAGCATTTTTGTAATATCTGTTTTAAAGTCTTTATCAAGTAATTCCAACATCTGTGTTATCTCATCATTGGCATCTATTGATTATCTTTTCCCAAGCAAGAGTTTCATAGTTCTCCATATGTCAAGTAAATTTGGGTTGTATTCTGGATATTTTCAGAGACTCCAGATCCTATGAGAGAATCTTGATGTTTTGTTTAAGGCATTTGACCTGGGTAAGTCATAAGTTCCAGCTTACTTTCTGTGTACTATGGTCAGTTCAGGTTTCAAAGGCTTTGAGTGCTATTCAGATCTGCCCTGTAAGTGTACCACCCAGTGATTAATCGGGGACCTGGGAAGAGATCTATCTGTTAGCTCAGTTCTCATAGTCTTTGGAATGCTAATTAGAAGCATATCCAGCATGCACATTGGATACATGTCCAGATATTCACAAACAGTTTTATGGGATCCATTTCCTGAGCTCTTCCTTCTTTGCTAAGATATTTCCCTAGTACTTCCTGGTTCCTCAAGCCTCCTTTTTACAGTCCATTAACAAAATAATCACTTACTTCTGATGATGAGTGATCCTCAGGGAAATATAAATCAAAACCACAATAATATACCACCTCACACTGGTCAAAATGACTAAAATTAACAACTCAGGAAACAACCGATGATGGCGAGATGTGGAGAAAGGGGATCCCTCTTACACCATTGGAAGAATGCAAACTGGTGCAGCCACTCTGGAAAACAGTGTGGAGGTTCCTCAAAAAGTTATAAGACCCAGCAATTGCACTACTAGGTATTTATCCAAAGGATAAAAAAAATACTGATTCAAAGGGGCACATGCACCCCAATGTTTATAGCAGCAATGTCCACAATAACCAAAATATGAAAAGAACCCAGATGTCCATGAACTAATGAATGGATAAAGAAGAAGTGGTGTATATATATATGTGTGTGTGTATATATAATGGAATTTATATATATAGTGGAATATTACTCAGTCATCAAAAAGAATGAAATCTTGCCATTAGCAATGGTAATTGGAACTAGAGGGTATTATGCTAAGGGAAATAAGTTGGTCAGAGAAAGACAAATACCTTATGATTTCATTTGTATGTGGAATTTAAGAAACAAAACAGATGAATGTAGGGAAAAGGAAGGAAAAATAAAAAATAAGATAAAAACTGAGAGGGCAGCAAACCACGAGAGACTCTTAACTATCAGGAACAAACTGAGGGTTGCTAGAGGGGAGGTGGGTAGGGGGATGGGGTACCTGGGTGATGGGCATTAAGGAGGGCATGTGATGTAATGAGCACTGGGTATTGTACGCAAGTGATGAATCATAAAATTCTACCCCTGACACCAACAATACATGTTAACTAGCTTGAATTTAAATAAACTCTTAAAAAAAATGCTTACTTCTGTGACTGAGTTACACCTGGGGTCTAAATGACAAGAGGACAGAGAAAGGAAAAAAAAAAAAAAAAGGAAGGGAGAGGTATTTGGCCTCACATCTTGGAACTACTGTTCCACCAGCCAAAAAATGAGGGTTCCCCACCCTCAGAATGTTGGCTCCTGCAGTTTTCCACATTGTTTTGCTGCTGCCATCACTGCCCCTCCCACAAAATTGCCTGGGGCCTGGAGGGAAAGTGAATGAAGAAAAAGAAGAAGGGGATCAAATGGGTGATTCCTTCAATCTCTGAGCTTTAAGAGTTCTGTTTTCTGCTCCTCAAGCCAGAACAAAAGGGATTTTCCTGTGTTGGGGGGGGGGATCTGTCTGTTCCTTAATGCTTACTTTTGGACTTAGACTGTGCTGAGATCAGGGTGGAGATAACACAGGGAAAACGTATGGTAAACTCACAACTCGTTTGGTGTTCTCTAGATTCGGATAGTCTTTCCCGATCCGCCTGCTACTGCAGGTGGAAACGAGGAGCAGCAGCACCGCGCTTTGACAAGACAGACGTTGACTGTGCAGCGCCATGCTTTGACGAGACTAACCAGACAGCTGTTGGCAAGCTGGCTTCATTCAACCTGTTCCACCCTCAAAGGGGCAGCAATTCATCCCAACTGGTACCTTCCTTTTATAAGTCTGAGGAACACAGACCAATCAGAATCCTGGAGGGGCTATTCCCAGAACATATTATACAGAAAGTGGTTACAAAAGATTCAGTAGATGAAATGGAATCTATGCTGTGTTGTCTGCCCAGATCCCTCCTCTTGACAACCGAAACATCCATCTCCCCAGCTGCTGGGAGTGTTGGTATGATGGCCCTCAGCTAAGTCCCTCTCCAGGGGTTGCCCTGGAAAGGCAAGCCAAAGAAAGCCACTTTGCCCAAGGCCACATGGTAATCCTGGAGTCAGCTCACATCCAGTGAGTACTCAAGGTGAAAGTATAAAGCTGGGCAGTCTTAATGCAAGGAAGGACAACTCTGAAGGGCAGACTCAGCCAAGAGTTGCCCATGGAAGTGCCTGGGTTTGTCATTTAACCCCTTTGTCCAATCCTACTTCCTTCCCTCTTCGACAAGCACTGATTGGAGGGCACTCTCCTGTAGACCTCCTGCACATAAACTGTCTCCAAGTTTGCCTCCTGGGAAACCCCCTAACATACGAGGTCTAAGCATGATGCTCCCCTCATGACAGGGATTGGTTTAAAAACAGACACATGATTCAAATCAGGATACTATGATATGAGAAGACTTGTTCTGGAATCTTCTGGGAAAATTTCCAGGCACTAGAGAGAACCACAGGAAAAGATCTCTCTCTCAAACCAAATCTGAACAAAGACTCTTGTGGCTCCAACTGCTACTGACAAGCATATTTTGATCCCAAGAAAACTCAGCCTCAGAACAAGTTGAAACTGTGATAAGCAGGATGGTCAGATGGAAAGAACCTGGCTCCTTAATGACATCACTGAGTCACAAGATCAACACACCCTGAAGGCCAACTCATTTTTAGATTTCTTGGTGTATGAACCAAGATAAATTTTATTATTTAAAACAGTCTGAAGTTTTATTTTTTGTTTGTTTCTGCTACTTCAGCCAGAGCATCTAACTGATACAGACATGTGTCTTATTCACTCTCCCTTCCTTTACTGTTTCTGGAGGAGATTTTCATAAACATTGAAAGGAGCTTGAAAGATCCACACCCTAGATGACTGATCAAAAAACTGAACAGTCACTAAGTGCAGGTGACTGATGGTAAGTTTTCTGTTGCCCTCTTTGCTTTCCTTCCTTCCTTTCTGTAGGGAACTGAAAATACGTTCTAAATGAAAAAAAGGAGACCTAGTTGAACAAACATATTTTACATACAAATAAATAAATAAATAAAACCACTGTGATACCTGCAACTTGGTTGAGAAAATTACCTTAAATTCTATTTTTAAGATCAAAGAACAATCTAGGCCATGATCTGAAATTTGGTATATAATTGGAACTTCTGAAAACTCCCTCCATAATAGACAGGTGAAGATAGACACCTGGTAATTACAAAGGGTATTTATATGCCTGTGGAAGAAGAAGCGAGAGATTTTGCAAAACTATTTCAGAAGGAAAATTCCTATAAAAAAGATAGTGATTCACCTTGCAATTTAAAAGACAAACAATCCATTATGACAACCCAAGAAAAAAATTACTTACCCCCACATACATAGTATCTTGACTCAAACTCTGAAGGTCAAAAAACTATGGTTTTGGCAGACCAGAAAGAAGAAGCAAAGCACTCTGCCCCTTCACACAGAATGCCACAGTTGCCATGTCTCAAGATTCAAGGTTATGGCAGAGAACATTGTGCTCTGATTTTTAACTACTCTGAGAGTCTCCTGTGCCTGCTGAGTTAATCATGTTCTCTTCTCCCCCGGTTCTTGCCATTTCAAAACCGTGTCATCAGGCATGATTTAAATACAAAATCTAATGCCTCCATCCCTGTGGCTAACAGAAAATCACAGGACTGGATTTGGGAGACAGGCTTCAATCCCAGGTTTGCCTGCAGCAAGCTGGGTGGCTTTGGGCAAACCACTTTGTCTCTCTGGGCCTCCATTTCCTCCTCTGCAAACTGATCCCTTCTGTGTCCATGATTGCAGGTCCCTGGAGAAAAGAGAGGAGCTGTATAAATGCCACAGTGGCTTGTGGCAGTGATGACATACTTCTCTGGCACTCCGCTCACTGGCCGCTTCACAACTCAAAGTCTAGCCCAATGCAGAGCTGGCAGGATGTCAGTCTGTTAAAGGCAATGTAGAGGGGGAGAAGATTTCTTCACAGATAGATACCCAAGACAGAAACAACAAATCCTCTTCTTCCCAATCTGCATTCAACCTCCACTTTATTTAGGGGCCTCGAGAATGAGCCTACGTCGTCAATGCAGAGACACGATGACTCAAACAACCCTGTTCCTTTGCTGCTTCACACCTTAGAACTGATCCCAGAGACCGTGGTGTATCAAGTATGACTGATTTTGCGGCAAACACAATTTAAGGTGGTGGTGAGTCGGGACTGAATGAACCTGGAGCCGTCAGATGCCTATTAATGAGGCTGGGCCTTCAAATGTGTGCAGATTTACTCTTAGTTCTCCAAGTGCTTACCCCAAACGTCTAGCAAGATCCTCAGGCTACAACACCAAAGCCAATCCCATGACTCATAAGCCCAGAACCAGAAAGACTGGCTCAGAAATACAAACCTACAAATAGTGACAGGAACTCACAGAGGGCTTTGCAGGACATCTGGCCTGGACGCTGGAGAGATCCAATAAGAAAGGGGGAGAAGGGGAGGCGCTCTCTACTGGAGTCTAGTAAAGAAACAGCAGGCAAATACAACGCATTAACCTTAAGTCTAATGACATTCTGGAGACAATTTGGAAAACTTGATTTGACTCTGTGTTGGATATTATTGAATTAAAATGTCTTTAGCTCTGGGAATGATATTGAATAGAAAAGGGATAAATGTCTTTGTTTATGGGACATGTATTATTTAGAATCTGAAAGGAGTAAAGTGCCATAATGCCTGCATACTACTTTCAGATGGCTTACAAAAGGAAACGCTGTATCTGTGCGCGTGCGTGTGCGTGTGTGCGTGTGCGTGCGCGTGCGTGCGTGTGTGCGCGCGCGTGCGTGTGCGTGCGTGTGTGTGTGTGTGTGTGTGTGTCAAGATGCCAATAGCCAGTAAATCCAGGAGGGCAATATATGGGTGTTCATTATTCTTTCAATTTTCCCGGGATTCAAAATTTTTAAAAAAATATAAGTTATGAAACCCAACCAGATTTGGTCAGATAGCATGTGGGATTCAAAGTGATCTCATGGCTGCAGCCCCCCCCCCCCCCGCCCCGATGTTTCCTACCCAATAGCGACTCTGCTTCCTGGGCTCCTAGGGAAAAATCATTACTGACACTTGTCATGACCAGCCATATAATTTACAATTGGTAAGAAAAGGTGCAGGGGGAAATACTATAATCCCTATTTTGCAGAGGAGAATACCGAAGCACACTGAAGTTAACTTTCATTTAAGAAGTCGCTGAACAAGTAAGTCACTGAAATTGCTAACTTGTGAGAAGTCACTGCAGGAGCCACACTGATATTCTGCCTGGATCTCCTGGAGTCTCTGTGACCAGTTCTTTGTGCCCCTCTCCCAGCTTCTGCTTCCTTCACTGCCACTGGCTCTCCCCTGCAACCGTCTTCAGAGGACTAACCTGGGACTATGGGAGTCTCTGCACTTGGACTCCAAACTCCGAAGAGCCGGCAGAGCTAGAAGTTTATCTCCCTCCGGAGTGACCCATAGCTACAGCTGCCTCATCAGTTTCAGGACGCTAAGAATTCCTTCCATTCAGTTTTATCCCAGAAAAGAAATCCTCCGTTCATTGTCATCATTGTACTTACGAAACTTAACTGCTTATTCCCAAAATCAAACCACTTCCCTCCCGAACGTCCTGATACCCCACACACATGCTTATCATTTCATCCCACGTTCCCTTGGTTGCCACAGATGAACAGTGCTCCAAGATAAAATCCCAAAATTGCAGGCTTATGCTACATGCAATTGTTTTCTGACAACCACATTATCTAAACCCAAAACAGGCCAACAGAGGCCTTAAGGCAGCACCTGGTAACTTCTTGAGCTCTCTTCATTCTCCTGTAACATACTAGGTGTGCACTTTTTGGGAGAATTTGCAATGTTTCCTATTTCTTAAATACCATTCGCTTGGCAGGGACTTGGGAGGTCATTCGAGTCTGCTTCTAGTGACAGAAAGCCTATACTTTGGCAAGATATGTGGGTCCATACTGTCACCATCTAAGCTGTCACTGAGTTTGTCCTTACGGGAAAAGTGTGTGATCATTAGTGCCTGAACTTTGTGGAATCTATTCTCACTTTTCAGGGATTCCTTGCGCTTCCTTCACAACTCTTGGCTGAATTCTAGAATGAAGATTGGCTGATTAGCCATGTAGCGTCTAGGTTAAGGCTGTTATTTTCAGAAGGTGATAACCAAAATATGTAGGAAGCACAGTGGGCACGGGCAGGGTGCACTGAAATAGGACCCCAGAGCATTCTGCCCCCAGCTGTGCCGGGGCTGAGCCCTCTAGGAGCTGGACTGTGGGGAGGTCTGGAGGACGCCTTGGCAACACAGGAGCACTCAGCTGGGTTTTGTGGCAACAGCTATTTGCCATCAAGTACAGAAGCATTTCCATATTTGACCATTAACACAGCTGTACCATTAACACTGCGCGTTGCCTGACCATCAGTGTTAATGGCAGGACTAATAGAAAAAAATCATTTTGAAACCCATGTAAAAGAGAGAAGGTGAGAATGAATGAACAAGTGAATGCAAAAAAGAGCATAAAAGACAGACCTTACTCCCGCAGACACACACACAATCAGAAGAACAACTGAAACCCCATATCCACGCCAGCAAGAATCTGTGGTCAACCTCTCTGCACTCAGCGCTAAAACCTCAGTCCCCCTCAGGTTATGTTTTTAGGACTTTTGGTGAAAAGGCTGTTTGGTGCTTTCTGCTGCTGAGGTTCCGGGCCAGTCAGCCAGGCAATGACTTCAGGACAACGTGAAACATTATTTAGCACGCAGGGAGGAAGCTGGTCAAAGCAGGGAGGAGAGCACGAAAGACAAACAATATTATTCAGGAGAACACAAGGGGGGAAAAAGCAACAGTGAGCAAGATAAGCAAGGAGAAACACAGAGGCCTATGGGAACAGCTCTTTCCCTTCTGGGCTATCTAGAAAATTTTCTGAGTCCTTGGGCCCTAAAATCATCCTACGTCAGCAGAGCCCATGCTGACCAACGCTAACACTTCACCCCTTAGTCAACACTTGCCATGAACAAAGCAGCACCGAGGCACCAAAAGAAGAAAGGACATTGACTTTGAGAGACGAATTTGATCATGTATCCCAATTAAAATTGTTAAAGAGTTTTACTTCGTCCCTCAGTTATGGGCAATTTAAAACCCATATGTAGTAAGAGAGAAGGTAAACTAAACCCAGAATATCTATCCGGCCTCAAGGCAGAAAATTGCTGCCTATTCCAGGTAGAGATTTCCAACCATCCAGTCAACACAGAATGCACACTCACACGAGTAGAGAGCCCAGAAAGTGTGTGTGAGTGAGAAGGTTAACCCTTTTCTTTGGAGACTCTCCATCACACCATGCATTCTCAGCGATCTAAGGTTTCTGTCCAACAGAACTCGTCACCAGGAAGGATTTCCCTGATTTAATTATGATGCTGGTGTGATTAAAACAAAACAAAACAGGGGCGCCTGGGTGGCGCAGTCATCGGGCGTCTGCCTTCGGCTCAGGGCGTGATCCTGGCATTATGGGATCAAGCCCCACATCAGGCTCCTCTGCTGGGAGCCTGCTTCTTCCTCTCCCACTCCCCCTGCTGTGTTCCCTCTCTCACTGGCTGTCTCTCTCTCTGTCAAATAAATAAATAAAATAAAATAAAATAAAATAAAATAAAATAAAATAAAATAAAATAAAATGGCTGTTACAAGAGAGTTTTGTTTTCCTGTTAACCTCAGGGACAGGATAATACCACATGCACATATCAAACTAGGAAGTTAGGCTTTTCCTGTCGATAGAGATGAACCTAAACAAATTCAACTGCACCAATAGCTCTTGTGTCGGGAAGCAGACAGCCTGGAACAGACAAGCATGGGGGAAGGGCTATGAACCTATGACAAGAAGTGGAAGTGCTGGCCTTTTAGCCTTCTTCTCTTCCTTTCAGGAATTGAAGTGAGGTTTACACATGAGGAAGCAAATCAATTATTAAAGAGGGAGCCACAGAGGTCAGGGTCAGAAGAAAGGGCCAGGGGAAGAAAGGGTTTCAAACTTGACTCCAACTGCTAAGGTAACAGAGGCTGTGCCAAGACTTAGACCAAAAGGTGGCTGATCAATGACTTTGGGGAAAATGCTTCACGGCCCCTGCTGATAAAGAGATAATTGCACTGGAGCCCCCCCAAAATATTTACCCTTGTTTCTGGAGAACACAACTGCTCTGATTTGACAGTAGGTCCAAGTCTTATTAGGAAGATATTCAGCTAATACAGACTCATTACGAATATTTTAACTTAATATAACCAAGCACTCACAACTTCAATAAATTTTGTTTAGATAAGAGAGAACAGTAGGGGCAATGACACAACTAACTTGGACTTTAGAAAGGATGGTACCTAGAAGGAACAATATAAGGTCAAGTGAATTAATTTATACTTGGAATTTAAGTTACATACTCAATTTGGCATGAAAATTACTCACACTTATAGACAGTATTTTCATAAATATGTCTTTGATAAGTAGTATGTTAAGAAAAGTTCTAAACATAATCAAAATCTCTTCCAGAAATCCAATACTTCACTTTGGACTAGAAAGAACTTTAAAAAAGTATAGGTCCAGCAGTAACTAATCCAAGGCTCAGCAACATTTGTTTGTTTTTCTTTGAGAAACAGCAATAAGACTGTCTTAGCTGGTGATTCCTGATTATTCTCCAAGTCCCACCTGCCCTGGGAAAGTCTTTGCCCTTGACCATCCAAGACAAAGGTGACCTCTCCCTGTCTTAAATTTGTATTTACAGGGGCGCCTGGGTGGCACAGCGGTTAAGCGTCTGCCTTCGGCTCAGGGCGTGATCCCGGCATTACGGGATCGAGCCCCACATCAGGCTCCTCTGCTATGAGCCTGCTTCTTCCTCTCCCACTCCCCCTGCTTGTGTTCCCTCTCTCGCTGGCTGTCTCTGTCTCTGTCGAATAAATAAATAAAATCTTTAAAAAAAAATTTGTATTTACAGCATAGCATGAGCTATGGGAGGCCATCCTTATGTGTGTATATGCTTGTTTCTCTAACTAAGGCATAAGCTCATCAAGGAGAAATGTAGTGCTGTGTTCATCTCTGTATTCTCCAGGGCTCCCAGCATCTTGCCTGGCCCATGGTAGATGTAGACGTCTGTAGGATAATTGATTAATGCTACTGCAGCTCCCAGACATAGGCCAGAGAGGACCACAAAGTAGAGAGAGAGGTGGAAGACAGGAGAGGGAAAGAGGAAGGAGAAGGGGAGAGGAGGAGGGAAGCGGTAAGTGGCAGGACGTGATACCTTGTCTGGAACACTGTTTCAGACAGAGGTCCATTTAGTGACACAATATTATAGGAGGCCTAACCCAGTCTGAGGCAATCCCTGATTCCAGAAATGCATGCTATAGAACAACCCAAAAAAACCTATCTAGGGGTGATAAGAACTTAAAGGAATTAAATTAGTCAGAATCTGCTCTCAGAACTTTCCAGATGTCTGTGGAAGAGGAGAGTATTGCCAATTTTTCAAACATGCCAATCGAGTAGATTTTTCATGCCAAGCTTTGTCAATGAGAATTCAGCCTCGTCCACACTATCGATGAGACCAAGAATCAGCATTTTTTTCCTGAGGTTAGCGAGGGTTACACTTCTGCGGAAGTGCTCCTGCTCCGTACATGGTGAAGCTGCCTGGTTGGGTAACCTAACAGGCTCCACAAGGGTATGCTGCTGCGGTCTATCCTCTCCTTCTTGCTTGGTTTGAAATTCACCCCTGTCAGAGATAGCTCCAAAATTACTGTTCTACAAACAGCCAAAAAAAACAAATACTTGCCATGTTTTTAGAGGTTACGCAATTCCCTTAAGAAAGGTCCACGTGGTCTGGCATGATGAGGATGTAATTCTGATGAGTTACATCTGAAAAGCCCTAATTCTTAATATGCCTGCTACTATTGGCTTTACTTGTGCCCAGTCCTGACCCCATGAGCTCCTCACCGGCTACCACATTGCTGATCACTCCTTGCCCTCCACTTCCTAAGATTTTCTGGGTCAGCTAGGCTGCAAGGAAGAAAGAGCCAGGGTTAGCAAGGCTGCTTGTTTCTTTCAGCTGTTGCTCAGAACGAGGTCTGGCACCACTGCCTGATGGCTTGACTCAAGCCTGAGCTTCGAGAAAAACATATCTGAAAAAATTGTTATTACATTTGATTTTGCCGTCCTGTGGGGCTATGAACATGTCCTGCAAGTCTGTACAGCCAAAATCCTTGGATTCTCATCAGTTTCTGAGCAGTAAGAGGGAGGATGAGGAAGGTGAGGGAAATAGAAGAAAGGATGACATCACAATGTGGTCAGGAGCCAGCCCCAGGTGTAATTATATCCTTGGAAAAGTGGTGTAATTTACACTGTATTCAGTGCCTTATAAAACTTACTTTTTGCTAGATTTTAAGAAGGGATTCAATTCATTTAAATGGGGTAAAATCAATAAATAACATCATTTGGAGGACATACATAACTAAATTAAATGCTATCATTGAAAGTAGGAACTTCCCTAGAACTTTAATGTACATATATGACCAGTGGATCTTGTTAAAATGTAGATTCTGATCTGGTTAGTCTTGGATGGGGCCTGAGATTCTGCATTTCTGACAAGCTCCCTGGCTAGGTTGGTGCTGCTAGTCTCAGCAATACTTTTAAGCAAGACACTAGACTACAATGGTTTAGAAAAAGTGTGGACATGAGGTGCCTGGGTGGCTCAGTAGGTTAAGTGTCTGCCTTCAGCTCAGGTCATGATGCCAGGGTCCTGGGATTGGGCCCAGCATTGGGTTCCCTGCTCAGCGGAGAGCCTGCTTTTCCCTCTTCCTCTGTCCCTCCCCCTCATTCATGCTCTCTCTCTTGCTCTCTCTCTCTCAAATAAGTAAATAAAATCTTAAAAAGAAAAAGAGAGAAAGTGCAGACTTGAAAGAATGTGGCCTGCTTCCAAAAGCATTTAGCTAATGTAATGACAAGAAGGAACATCATACAGCAAAGAGTTTAAATCATTTGCCCCTGAAATAGTTACTAAAATCAGTCCTATATTAGCTACAGATGAAAGTTTTATAATTTCCAAAAGGGGAAACAGTACAGACAGCATTCTCTGGTATCAATGTAATAAAACTGAACACTCAGAGCACAGACACACAAAATTAAGAACGAGAAAGCGAAAATAACTACCAAGAGTGAGGTAATTTAAAGCCCTTGTTAATAGCTTTGAAAATCCAGGAGGAATCCATGACTTTTGAGAAAGATACAAATTACCAAAAATAACTCAAGAAAAAACAGATAATCTAAAGAAACTTATGATATTTTTTAAATTGCTTATAAGTGAAGACTAGAGAGTTTTACAGATGAAGTCGTTCCAATCTTCAAGGAATAAATATTTAAGTGTTTATTAAATTTGCCAGAGAAAAAACAGAAAGCTTTCCAATTCTTTGTTCAAAGCCATGTAACACGTGTTCCAAAATTTAACAGAAAAATAACAGAAAACTCTATCCCAATTTCACTCATAAATATTAATACAAAAATCATAAATAAAATACTACAAAATAAAATCAAACTATTTTAAAAGACCACATTTGTAAAATCCAACATCAATGTGGATTTTTTTGATTGAAAAAGAATCAAAGGATACTTTCTGAACATGACTGAATATATTGTTCAAATAAAAAGCTAACAGCAGTGCAGGAGACTGAAATTCTAGGAGGGTTTACATTGAAGCAATGATGCCTGTTATCACCATTTAATAATTCTTCAAGATATACTGTTAATTTAATTAAACAAAATTATTACTAATATTATTAAAAATGATTATTAATACTGGAAAGGAAGAGATAAAATTTCATTAGTTTCACAGCATGAAGGTTCCTCAAAAAGTTAAAAATAGAACTACCCTACCATCCAACAATTGCACTATAGGTATTTACCCAAAGAATAAAAAAATACTAATTCAAAGGGAGACATGCAACTTCAGTGTTCATAGCAGCATTATCTACAGTAACCAAATTATGGAAAGAAGCAAAATGTCCATCGATTGATGAATGGATAAAGAAGGGGTGGTAGACACAGACACACACACACACACACACACACACACACACACACACACAGTAGAATATTACCTAGCCTTAAAAGAAAATGAAATCTTGCCATTTGCAATGACATGGATACAGCTACAGAGTATTATGCTATGCAAAATAAGTCAGGCAGAGAAAGACAAACACCATATGATTTCACTCATATGTAGAATTTAAGAAACAAAATAAATCATAGGGGGAAAAAAGAGAGAGGCAAACCAAGAAACAGACTCTGAACTATCGAGAACAAACTGATGGTTACTAGAGGGGAAGTGGGTTGGGGGGATGGCCTAAATAGGTGATGGGGATTAAGGAAGGCACCTCTCAGGAGGGGCTCCAGGTGTTATATGAAAGTACTGAATCACTATATTGTACACCTGAAACTAACATTACACTGCATATTAACTAACTGGAATTTAAATAAAAAATAAAAGAAATAGAAATCATCCGAAGCAAAAACGAAACAAAACAAAACAAACAAACAAAAGACGACTTTTGGCCATAATCTATCTGAAATTTTCCAGCAGCTCCATGGAACATTTCAAGAAAAAAAAAATTTCTCTTGTGAGACATGAAACTAGTCTTACTTGGTATATTAAATTACATGGGAAGCATTGTCAAATAAGTGATACAAAACCCTCTTAGATTATATTTATGTAGATATGTTATTAACATAAGCATCTTAAAATTATATAAAGCTCCTAGAAATCTGGGAAAAAAAGTTTTCATTACTTTCAGATAATAAAATTTTATGTAATAGAAAACCAAGAGAAACAACTGGGGGAAAAAAACCATTAGGAATACTAAGATAAGCCAATAAGATTATCAGTGCAAAATTGAGATACAAAGATCAACAGCTTAAACAATGATCAAAAAAATATAATGGAAAAATATTCCATTCCCAACAGCAACACAAAAATGAAAATAATAGTCATTAAGTGTTGAACCCCACATTGGGCTCCCTGCTTGGCGGAAGCCTGCTTCTCCCTCTCCCACTCCCCCTGCTTGTGTTCCCTTCTCTCTGTATCAAATAAATAAATAAAATCTTAAAAAAAAAACTATAAAAATCTACTAAGAAAAATCTTGAGTTCATGGAACACCATACCTTTTTCTTAGATAAAAAAATAGGTTTTCCCTAATGAATGTATAACTCCAATATGTTACCAATTGCACCAGATAGAGATTAATTACCCCTCAGCTCCAAATTCATTATTCATTGGCTGCTCTACAAAAATAGATCTGGGCCCTTTTTTATTTTTCCTTTGCAAGCCATCACAATATTAAGGCTAACCAGTAGAGGGCATTTTGTCAAAGAGATACTATATGAGGAAAAGAGTTTTTGCCTCCTGGATCCCATGTGCTTACTCTCTAGACTCCTGCAGTGTGTAGAGCTTCTCCAAAACCTGGCTCTTTCAGTGCACAGCAACCAGAAGATTCCCCAGTACCACTGTCCTCAGGAGATTTTGTTCACCTTCAAATAAACAGCTTTTCCTAGCACCTTGTAGGCACATTTCCAGCAAGTCCCACCAGCTCGACATCAAGCAATCTCTCCGCCATCCAGTAAGGCAGCCTCTTACCAATGTCTGGATCTCAGCCTAAGGTTGCTTTCTTGGACACCTATCTTAGTGTAGGAGCAGTGGCTGCTCCTTACGTCTGCTATTCCTATATTCCTTAGAGTTCTGTGTACTCTTACTAGCCAATTCTTTGTTGTTCTAATCCTCTGTTGAAGTTAATAATTGTTTATATTAAACTTTCCCAATTCAAACCATGTGTGGTGTCTCTCCTTTGACTGATACACTAATCAAAATATGAAATAAGATTTTTGTGAATTGGATAAAATTATTCTTAAGCTCATCTGGGAAAAAAATGAGAACAGCTTGGAGATTTATAGAAAACACAGTAATGTACAGAAATGGATTTACTATGAAGCCAATAAAGCTTAAGCTTCAGGGCTCCACACCTGCATGGATCACTTTCAAGGGTCTGGGAGGGGTCTAGTAATATATTTATCTGCCCATATATTTTTGTTAAAATTTCACACATACGGTATTTTAACTGCAGTTGTTAAGATATCTATCTCCTTTCATTCCAGTTCCCTCTTCCTCACACTTTCCCTTGTGATGGATGGTACTGGAGAGGACATGGCACTCTGGGACAGCTAAGAGGAGGCTGACTTGAAGATTCATTTAGTTTAGATTTAGTTGGATATATTGATGTGGCATTTGGTCACTTCAGTGTACAGAGTAGAGGCTAGCCATCTCAGTATGGGAATAACTTCTAAAACTACTTCTATTGTCTGACAACTTCCTCAGATTCATGACATGAAGGTACAATATGACAGTGATATCAACAACATCTTTGTTAATGAGTGTTGTCATTTCAAAAAACACCTGATATTAGCCACTGGGGGAAAAAAACTTTAAGTGCTTGACATCTTACAGCTAATATGTTAAAGAAACTTTATAGAGGTTTATAAAGGTTGGGATGCCGAACTCAAAGTTTTCCCCAATTTACATAACATTATCAATGATAAGGTGTGAAGGTGAAAGAAAATTATTTCAATTATAAAAAATTATAAACTTCAATTATAAAAATGTTTCAATCATAAAAAATAAATTTCAACCATGATAGAAAAAAGACTGAATTATTTTTCCTTTCTCTCCCTAGAAAATTATACTATAAAATTATTTGACATGAAGAAACAATCATTAAGTACATAGCCAAAAGTAGGGGGAAATTATCACAGAAAAGTGAGAGGCAATGAATACAAATATTGATTTTTTTTTCCAGCTGTTATGATGTTTGCAGCAGTTAATCATCTTTTAGAACTGTGTAATTTGTGATGATTTTTTCTCTTTCTAGATCAATATTCTTTTTTGTACTAATTTTGTTTTCATGATTTTATATTCTTTTTAAAATAACTATATCAGCTTTAGAGCACATGAAACCTGGACCCACCTTGGCAGTAAACCAGGAGTTCTACTAGATTTTAATAACCTAATTAAATTTAAATGTACTGGATTTAAAAACCTAATTTTAATTGGTTCCTCTGTCAAAATAGGCTAATATATGAAACATAATCAAGACTAAAGTACATATAGAAATTTCTTTTGTAAAAAGTTGTGTTATCTATAAATTGGGAAAAGATAAAACTATTCAATGATAAAACTGAGTAAACTGGCAAATCATCTGGGAAAACAGTAAAAGTTAATCCCTACCTTCCTCCTTAGACTGTTGGAACAACTATTTAGTGAAACTATAAAAACTCTGGAAGAAAATACAAGAGAAAAACTTCATTTTGTCTAAGCACAACATGAAACCCAGAGACCAAAATTGGAAAATAGATAAACTTGTTTACATAAAAATATAAAATATGCCTGGCTCAGTGGAGAAGATGAAGAGGAATAAGACAAGACCCAAAGCTTATGCTGTCCGATCCTGGTGTATAATATCAGGAGATTCTCTAAATCTTGGACAATTTCCATAGTCTGGGACAGACTAGAAATTTGAAGAAAAGAAAAGAGGCATGAATTCAGAGGATGGCTCAGAGCTGAAAAACACTAACCTATTAATTAAAAGTCATAAAAGGGGCGCCTGGGTGGCTCAGCGGTGAAGTATCTGCCTTCGCTCAGGTCATGATCCCAGGGACCTGGGATCGAGTCCCACTTCAGCCTCCCTGCTCAGCGAGGAGCCTGCTCCTCCCTCTCCTGCTCCTCCCTCTCCTGCTCCTCCCTCTCCTGCTCCTCCTGCTCGTGTTCTTTCTCTCTCTGTGAAATTATTAAATAAAATCTTTAAAAATAATAATAATAATAAAAGTCATAAAAGAATTTACAATATTCTAATGTTTATCTAACAGACTTGGCAAGCATCTTGACTGTTCCTTCACCATGAGTTTTCAGGTCAGATTATCTTTTCATGAAAATATAAATCTAATGATTAAAAAGAAGTTGATGGGAATCTATCATGCTGAAATTTCCTCCCTTGGCCAATTTGGCTGTAGGACAACCATTCATCAAAGCAAGTGATAAGTGTATTAACTTGCTCTGTGCAATGGTTACATAATAGTAAGCTTAGGGAGGGTGAGTTAAATGTTAAAGTTTTTAAGAAAAATGGATGATACACAATAATGTTCTAAAAGCCAAACTGAAGTAATGAAAACACTATTAAAATCCTTAATTATCCAACCTTAGAGGACATTCACAGTTCTAGCCCCTTTCTCTTGAAGAGTTAAGGACTGAACAAAGGGTGAAATAACCATGTAACTTTTTTCAAAGGTAGGTATTGTGGTCAATATCAAACAACAGACATGGGGGTGGGGGAGCAATGAATAAGGAAATAGGAAGTTTCTGTTTTTCTGCTGGACAAGTTTCAGTATAATTGCTTTGGGGGGGGAGGAAATAAAAAGATCTTGAGAAGCACTCCCAAAAAATATTGGCAGAAAACAACCTTCCAAAATCTACTTCTCTATAAAAATAATGAAAGCATTGGCAAAAATGTCAAAATTAATTTTTTTCAGAATTCTGGACATTAACCAAAGGCTTGCAACAATCCAATTTTTCTTCCTTTCCTCAAGAAAAAAAAATCTGAATATCTATTTAAAAAGAAAGTACTATGGAATTTTTAATTTTGCCTATCCCAATCCCCATAGTAGTTTTGAAACCTAACAGTCTTACAATCACACCAGCTGTTACACCAGCAGCCCAGAAGTCACTGAGGATGGCAAAACAGGTTTAGTGTTCCCCAAAAATCTTGATTCCCATTATACAACTTGTGTGGCAACTTCCTGGAAATCCCCACTAACAGGGCTTATCTTTATTTGATCAACTCAACATTTGCTCAGTGGAATAGCTTTTTCCAACAGTGCTTATCACATACACAACAAATGCATGACAATTATTTAACATCAAAGCTATCTTAGATTGAATAACAGTTGGGTAAATAAGAGGCTGACCAAAAAAAAAAAATTTTTTTAAAGGAAAAGCTGGTGAATAAGAAGTCCTAAAGAGCTTTGAAAACACCAAAATAAACAAACCCTGATTGGTGGGAGTGATGGTCTGATTTTCAAAGTTGCCACATTATATTATTTTGAATGTCCAATATTTGTTTTAAAGATTATAAGACAGGCAAAGAAATAGGAAAGTGTTATATTCCTGGGAATCTAATAGGCCATGCACATGTACAGAGCTGTGAGTATGCCAGGAAAGATCTAAGAAGGTCCTAATTTTTCCACCTCTGCCTAGCCTTGAGATTCTGTACAAACAGAAGGTAAAGGCCAAGGACGAGTTGTAAAAACTGCATATCAGAGTCACGGAAAGTACGTCCCAACATGCATAGAAAAACCCTGAGCAAAGCCTGGGAGACTTTCCAGTTCAAGGCATTTAAGGATATTTCTGTCCAGTCATTAGCTGATCATTAAGTTAACTGAGCAAAGACCTCAGTGGCCATCTACAACAAAGAATATTGACTTTATAGAATTAGTTCAGGAAAGTATTTATAGAATTAGTTCGGGAAATAAACAGCAACAACAATCACCACCACAACCATAAACACCACTAGCAACAAACCCTGATTGGTGGGAGTGATGATCTGATTTTCAAAGTTGCCACATTATATTATTTTAAATGTCCAATAGTTGTTTAAACGATTATAAGACATGCAAAGAAATAGGAAAGTATGATCCATACAAAGAAGATAAAAAACAACTAATGGGGCTGTCTCTGATGGGGCTCAGATGTTGGATTTATTAGACAAAGACTTCAAATCAGCTACTATAAATTCATTCATAGAACTAAAGGAAATCATGTCTAAACAACTAAAGAAACATATGAGAACAACATCTCATCAGATAAATAATATCGATAAAGAGCAATTATTTAAAATAAATAAATAAAAGAACCAAATAGAAATTCTGGAGTTGAAAAGTACAAAAACTAAAATGAAAAATCAGCAGAGGGGCTCAACAACAAATTTAAGTTGGTTGAACAAAGTATCAGCAAACTTGAAGATAGGTTAATTGATACCATCCATACTGAGGAACAGAAAGAAAACACAATGAAGAAAAATGAACAGTGTCTTAGAGACCTGTGAGACACAATTAAGTGTAACAGCACTCATATGATGGGAGCCCCAGAAAGAAAGAGAAGAGGGGACAGAAAGACTATTTGAAGAAATAAAGGACAAGAACTTCCCAAATGTGATGAAAACCAAAAACTATACATCTAAGAAACTCAAGGAACTCCAAGAAGATGCACACTTCACACACCATAGTCAAACTACTAAAAGATAAAAACAAAGACAGTCTTTAAAGCACCAAGAGGAGTGATTTATCACATACAAGGAATCTGCAATAAGATGGACAGCTGACTCCTCATTAGAAAGCATGGGATCCAGAAGACTGTGAAATAACATTCAGAGTGCTTAAGGAAAAAGACTTTCAACCAAGGATTTTTATATCCAACATTACATCTTTCAAAAACAAAGAAGTTAAGACATCCTGAGGTAAACAAAAACTGAAAGAATTCATCCCTACATATCTGTCCATCAGGCTGAAATGAAAGGACATTAGACAGTAAGCAGAAGCCACATAAAGGAATAAAGAACACCATTAAAGGTAATGACATTGACAGATATAAAGGACAGTATAAATACCTTTTTGGTTTGTAACTCTTTTCTCCTAATTTAAAAAACAATTAAATAAAGCAATAATTAGATATGGCTATATGGTACAAAGATCTAATTTGTATGACAATCATAGCACAAAAATGGGAGATGCAACAAACTTACAAGAACAAATTTTTGTACACTATTGAAATTAAATTCGTATTACTCCAAATAGTTGTTATGTTGTTCATTGTAATCCCCATGGCAACATCTAAGAAAATGACTCAAAAAATGGAGTTTAAAAAGAAGGGAGGATTAAAATGGTACACTAGAAAATAACAAAAATGAAAGTAGTAACAGGGATAGAGGAACAAAAAAGACATAGTAAATATAGAAAACAAAGAGCAAAATGACAGATATGAATCCTACCAAATCAGTTATTAGATTAACCATAAATGGATTAAACATTCCAATTAAAAGGCAGGGTTTGGAAAAATGGAGAAAAAAACATGATCCAACTCTATGCCATCTACAGGAGACATATTTCAGATTCAAAAACAAAAAAAAAGTTTAAAAGGATAAGAAAAGAGATAAAATGCATTGAGTAACCAAAAGAGAGCTGGAGTGGCTACACTAAGATCAGACAAAATAGACTTTAAGACGAAAGAACATTTCATAATGATAAAAGGGTAAATTTATCAGAACTGAATGACAGTTATAAACATGTATGCATACAATAACAACTTAAAATTCATGAAGTAAAAGTGACAAAACTGCAGGGAAAATGGTCAATTTAACGATAACAATTGGAGACTTCAATAATAGATAGTACAACTAGGAAGAAGATTAAAAAGGAAACAGAAGACCTGAAAACACTATAAACCAACTAGACATAACAGACATCTAAAGAACACCCCACCCAACAACAACAGAATATATGTTCTTCAGAACATTCTCCAAGATAGACCATATGCTAGGTCATAAAACAAGCCTCCATAAATTAACAAAGATTTCAATCATACAAAGAATGTCCTTCAACCACAATGGAGTAAAATTAGAAGTCAATAAAAAAATAAAATATGGGAAATTCATAAATACATAGAAATTAAGCATCATACTCCTATATAACCAAGGGGTCAAAGAAGAAATCACAAGAGAAATTAGAAAGTATGCTGAGATGAACAAAAATGAAACAATAAAAATGAAATGCAGCAAAGGCAGTGTATAGAGGGAAATTATCTGTAAATGCCTGTGTTGAATCAATAACCTAATCTTTTAACTTAAGAAACTAGAAAAGAAATGCAAACTAAGCCTAAAGTAAGTATAAAGAAGAAAATAATGAAGAGTAGAGTGAAAATAAATTAAATAGAGAATAGAAAACGGATAGAAAAAAAAAATTTTAAGTTCTTCTAAAGATCCAAACATTGACAAACCATTAGCTAGACTGACTGACACACATACATACATACATACATGACTGAAATTAGCTCCCTAAATCTGGAATGAAAGAGAGGACATACTATCAACCTTATAGAAGTAAAGGAATTATAAGGGATACTATGAACAAATGTATGCCAACAAGTTAGATAACCCAGATGAAATGGACAAATCCCCAGAAAGGGATAAACTACTGAAACTCACTCAAGAAAAAAAAAAGGAAAGGAGAGGAGAGAAGAAAAGAGAAAAGAGAAAAGAGAAAAGAAAAGGAAAAGGAAAAAGAAAATCCAAATGGAAATATAGGAAGTATAGAGATTGAGTTAATAACCAAAAATCTTCCCACAGAGAAAAGCCTAGACCCAGAGGACTTCACTAGTACATTCTCCGAAATATTTAAAGAGGAATTAACACCAATTATTTACCAACTCTTCTAAAAAACAGAAGTAAGAAAATTTACCAATCCAATCTGTAAGGCCAACATTACCCTGATATCTCAACCAGATAAAGATATGACAAGATAAGAAAACTACAAATCATACAAATGGCTAACAGGCACATGAAAAAATGTTCAAAATCATTAGCCATCAGGGAAATTCAAATCAAAACCACATTGAGATACCACCTTACGCCAGTTAGAATGGCAAAAAATCGACAAGGCAAGAAACAACAATTGCTGGAGAGGATGTGGAGAAAGGGGATCCCTCCTACATTGTTGGTGGGAATGCAAGTTGGTACAGCCACTCTGGAAAACAGTGTGGAGGTCCCTTAAGTTAAAAATAGAGCTACCCTATGATCCAGCCATTGCACTACTGGGTATTTACCCCAAAGATACAGAAGTAGTGAAGAGAAGGGCCACATGCACCCCAATGTTCATAGCAGCATTGTCCACAATAGCTAAATCGTAGAAGGAGCTGAGATGCCCTTCAACAGATGACTGGATTAAGAAGATGTGGTCCATATATACAATGGAATATTACTCAGGTATCAGAAAGGATGATTTCACAACATTTGCAGCAACATGGATGGCACTGGAGGAGATTATGCTAAGTGAAATAAGTCAAGCAGAGAAAGAGAATTATCATATGGTTTCACTCATTTATGGAATATAAGAAATAGCAGGAAGATTGGTAGGAGAAGGAAGGGAAGAATGGGGGGGGTAAACAGAAGGGGGAATGAACCACGAGAGACTATGGACTCTGGGAAACAAACTGAGGGCTTCAGGGGGTAGGAGGGTGGGGGATTGGGATCGGCCGGTGATGGGTATTAAGGAGGGTACATATTGCACGGAGTACTGGCTGTTACAGGCAAATAATGAATCATGGAACACTACATCAAAAACTAAGGATGGACTGTACGGTGACTAACATAACATAATAAAAAATTATTTAAAAAAAAAGAACTTTGGAAGATCATAAAAAAAAGAAAACTACAAATCAATATCTCTGATGAGTATAGACATAAAAATCTTCAACAAAATACTATGAAACAGAACCCAAAAGATTATACATCACGACTAAGTGAAATTTATCACTCTTTTTAAGGCCTGAGTTGACAGGCAATGGAAATATAATTCTTTGAGGACTGGTTCTGGATCAGGTTGGGGGTTAAAGAGGTGAGATACTAAAGTCAGGTTAATCTTATGTTAGTGATTAATTCTAATGAAAATGGGATTAAGTTCCTCAGAGCATTCATGACCTATTTTAAAGATTTTATTTATTTATTCGACACAGAGAGAGACAACCAGCGAGAGAGGGAACACAAGCAGGGGGAGTGGGAGAGGAAGAAGCAGGCTCACAGCAGAAGAGCCTGATGTGGGGCTCGATCCCAGAATGCCGGGATCACGCCCTGAGCCGAAGGCAGACGCTTAACGACTGAGCCACCCAGGCGCCCCTAAAGATTTTATATTATTTTTTTAAAGTAATCTTTATACATGAGGCTCAAACTTACAACCCCAAGATCAAGAGTCATATGCTTCACCAACTGAGCCAGGAACCCCCATGACCTATTTTAAAGCTTCTCAACCCGAAAGCCTCTCAACGAAAGGAAATCCAGGGTCCACAATTTTGCAAAAACATACAGAGGCCTATAGAAATGATACACTGTGTCCGCAATTAAAAGCAAGGTTATTTCTTTACCTACCAGCTCTGTGATCTTGAGCAAGACACTTACATTTTCAAATCCTCAGTTGCCCCTTCTGTAAAACAGAAAGAACAAAAGTACCTACTTTGTAGCATTGTTGTGGCAATTAAATGAAATTTAATAGGTTGATATATAGTGCTAGGCACATGGAAAGGATCAGACGGCTGCTGGCTGCTGTAGGCTGCCCCTGAAGATCTATGTTCCTTATTCTGCAAAGGGAAGGGAAAAGCTCAGGCCTACTAATGTCATTCTGTCCTACATATCAGCCTGGTACTCTTAAATGGGAGTGAAGGAATATCAGCTCCCTCACAGAACTGTCCCTCCAATTGGAAGAAAAAATATTGTTAAAATGTCTGTGCTACCTAGAGAAATCTATACATTCAATGCAACCCCTATCAAAATACTGTCAACTTTTTTCACAGAGCTGGAACAAATAATCCTAAAATTTGTATGGAATAGACCCCAAATAGCCAAGGGAATGTTGAAAAAGAAAACCAAAGCTGGTGGCATCACAACCCCGGACTTCAAGCTCTGTTACAAAGCTGTAATCATCAAGGGGCGTCTGGGTGGCTCAGTTGTTAAGCATCTGCCTTTGGCTCAGGGTGTGATCCCAGAGTCCTGGTATCGAGCCCCACATCAGGCTCCTCTGCTGGGAGCCTGCTTCTTCCTCTCCCACTCTCCCTGCTTGTGTTTCCTCTCTTGCTGGCTGTCTCTCTCTGTCAAATAAATAAATAAAATCTTTAAAAAAAACAAAAAACGGGGCGCCTGGGTGGCATAGCGGTTAAGCATCTGCCTTCGGCTCAGGGCGTGATCCCGGCGATCTGGGATCGAGTCCCACATCAGGCTCCTCCGCTATGAGCCTGCTTCTTCCTCTCCCACTCCCCCTGCTTGTGTTCCCTCTCTCGCTGGCTGTCTCTATATCTGTCGAATAAATAAATAAAATCTTTTAAAAAAAAAAAACAAAAAACAAAGAAACCAAAGCTGTAAACATCAAGACAGCATGGTATTGGCACAAAAAGAGACACACAGATCAATGGAACAAAATAGAGAACTCAGAAATGGACCTTCAACTCTCTGGTCAACTAATCTTGCACAAAGCAGAAAAGAATATCCAATGGAAAAAAGACGGTCTCTTCAACAAATGGTGTTGGGAAAATTGGACAGCCACATGAGCAGAAGAATGAAACTGGACCATTTCCTTACACCATACACAAAAATAGGCTCAAAATGGATGAAAGACCTAAATATGAGCTAGAAATCCGTCAAAATCCTAGAGGAAAACACAGGCAGCAACCTCTGTGACCTTGGCCACTGCAACTTCTTGCGAGACACATCTCCAAAGGCAAGGGAAACAAAGGCAAAAATGAACCATTGGGACTTCATCAAGATAAAAAGCTTTTGCACAGCAAAGGAAACACTCGACAAAACCAAGAGACAACCAACAGAATGGGAGAAGATATTTGTAAATGTCTTATCAGATAAAGGGCTAGTATCCAAAATCTATAAAGAACTTATCAAATTCAACAACCAAAAACAAAGAATCCAGTCAAGAAATGGGCAGAAGACATGAACAGATGTTTCTTCAAAGAAGACATACAAATGGCCAACAGACACATAAAAAATGCTCCATATCACTGGGCATCAGGGAAATACAAATCAAAACTACAATGAGATACCACCTCACACCAATGAGAATGGCTAAAATGAACAACTCAGGAAACAGCAAATATTGGTGAGGATGCAGGGAAAGGGGATCCCTCTTACCCTGTTGGTGGGAATGCAAGCTGGTGCAGCCACTCTGGACGACAGTGTGAAGGTTCCTCAAAAAGTTAAAAATAGAACTACCCTATGACTCAGCAATTGCACTACTAGGGATTTACACAAAGATACAAACATAGTGATCCGAAGGGGCACCTGCACCCCAATGTTTACAGCAGCGATGTCTGCAATAGCTAAACTGTGGAAAGAGCCCAGATGTCACCAATAGATGAATGGATAAAGGAGATGTGGTCCATATATATACAATGGAATACTACTCAGCCATCAAAAAAATGAAATCTTGCCATTTGCAATGACGTGGATGGAACTAGAGGGTATTATACTAAGTAAAATAAGTCAGAGAGAGACAACTATATGATGTCGCTCATATGTGGAATTTAAGAAACAAAACAGATGATCATAGGGAAAGAGGTAAAAATAAAACAAGACAAAATCAGAGAGGCAGACAAACCATAAAAGACTCTTAATCATAGGAAACAAACTGTGGGTTGCTCGGGGGAGAGGGTGGGGGCATGGGGTAACTGGATGATGGACATTAAGGAGGGCACATGATGTAATGAGCACTGGGTGTTATATAAGACTGATGAATCACTGACCTCTACCTCTGAAACTAATAATACATTATATGTTAACTAATTTAATTTAAATTAAAAAAAAAAGAATTGTCCCTCCAGCTCCAGTGACTAACTCGCACTTCTTTGTCAGTCATTATAGGGGTGGGATATGGACTGCCCAGCTCTCCCTCTGCCCTCAAGGACGTCCTTGCTCCCAGGTCTGCTTCACCAACCACCATGTCACCCACCATATGGCAATCTCTCAGGAACCTGTTTTGTAAGCTTTTAGAGTGGATTATTTCATCCTTTCTTCTTACGTAAAAGAGAAATTAAACCACAGGAGAACCAAGAGTCTTGCCCAAGGTTTCAGATAGTGTGCTTTTTCCAATCCATGCTGCCTTTCATTCAAAAGAGATAAAAATGTATACAATTTTGAGTCAACAAGACTAGATAGCCAGACAGACCTGGCTAAGCTAAACCAGACAAATGGTTTCATCTCTCTGTGACTTATCCTCAACTTTAAAAAGGCTACTGTGAGAATTCAACAAAATAGTAAAGAAAAATTGTCTACCACAGGGCCTGGTTGTTTGGAGAAGGCCCTTCTGAAATGCTTACCTCTCCTCATTTTCCCCAATTTAAAAAAAAGTACGTATTTTTACAAGTTTTTATTTAAATTCCAATTAGCTAACATACAGTGTACTATGAGTTTCAGGTGTACAATACAGTGATTCAAAACCTCCAAAAAAACACCCAGTGCTCATCACAGCAGGTGCACTTAATCCCCAGCACCTATTTCACCTACCCCCCCTCCCACCTCCCCTCCAGCAACCCTCAGTTTGTTCTCTATAAGTAAGAGTCTGTTTCTTGGTTTGTCTCTCTCTTTTGTTTTGTTTGTCTTTTGCTCATTTGTTTTGTTTCTTAAATTCCACATGAGTGAAATCATATGGTATTTGTCTTTCTCTGCCTGACTTACTTTGCTTAGCATAATACTCTCTACCTCCATCCATGTCATTGCAAATGGAAATATGTCATTCTTTTTTATGACTGAGTAATATTCCATTGTACATATATACCACCCCTTCTTTATCCATTCCTCAGTGGATGGACACTTGGGCTGTTTCCATAGTTTAGCTATTGTAGATAACGCTGTGGAAACATCAGGGTTGCATGTATCCCTTTGAATCAGTATTTTTGTATTCTTTGGGTAAATACCTAGTATGCATTTGCTGAACTGTAGGGTAGTTCTATTTTTAACTTTTTGAGGAACCTCCATACTGTTTTCCAGAGTGGCAAGACTTCATCAAGATAAAAAACTTCTGCACAGCAAAGCAAACAATTGACAAAACTAAAAGACAACCTGTGGAATGGGAGAATATATTTGCAAATAACATATCTGATAAAGGCTTAGTGTCCAAAATATATAAAGAACTTGCATGTATTATTTGTATTTTTCCTTTAAAACTTATGTAGCTATGTTTTAAGGAGAATCTACATAGCTATGTTTTAAAACATATGTGGCTATGTTTTAAAGAAAAAATACAAATAATCCAGTATTTTCCCACAAATGGTTAGACTTTTCCAAATTTCTGGGTTTCTGATAGAAAAAAGAAAAAAGTCATGACACAGTAAAAGGCAGTTCTACTTAGAAATAATAATTAACACAATAACATGAGAAAAAACTTCAGAGACATTGTGAAGACAAGTTTCAGTCTGACAAAATCCCCAGAAAACTCGTCCTTATGTAAAGCAATTGAGTGACCCAAAGGTACAAATAAAAATAAAAAAGTAAACAGTGGTCTAGAAATCCAAAGGTGGAGGAGCAAGCGCTGACCCAGGCTGGTGGCCTGGCCCGTCCTTGGAGCACTGATTCTTAACGCTCGTCTCCTGAACAAGTAAAATCCTCATTTTTCTGTAACAGCCTTGGAGCAGCCTACTCTGCAAGCTTCTTTTTAAATAATTGTTGAGTTTCTTACAAAGAGTTTTAACTTTGCTAGGCAGTGTGGCCCACACGTGTTCTTGGGATAGCAAAGCCCCCTTGGTTCTCTGGCCTCTACAGCTCTTATGCAATGTCCCTGGCACAACGACACAGGGTTTCTGGAATCTCTGTTTCTCCTGGGGAAAAACTAGAAATCATTCTTTGTCAAATACATGATGTTTGAGAAATGACATTTCTTTTTCATGTATTTGAAAGCATGTCATTAAAGCACTGGCAGCTTTGAAGTTCCCCTCCAGCAAGTACCTGGTGGGAACTATAGGCCATCTCCTTCACTGTGTGCTCACTGGTCCCATCAAAGAGAATTCTTTTTTTCTTTTTTGAAATTACGAAGACTGTGAGTGGTTTGGAAATGATTTTTTTTTAAAGAAGTAGGAAAAGAAAAAGAAGAAAAATTGCCAAAGGAAACTTTGAAAAGAAACACTTGCTATTCTTGTAGAGACAGCACTCTTGTCACATTCATCATACTCTTGTTCTCCTTAATGGAAAAGGAACTTCCTAGGTCATCATCACTCATTGGTTGCTACACAGAAAGCCATTGGAAACAAGGACTCCTCCTGTTACACTGAAGCAGTTTTGGGGTTTTTTTTCCCAGCCATACAGGCAACACCCCAATCAGAAGCAGATCTCTGAATCATGGCATTTTAAAGAGATTTTGTCAAGAAAGGGAATATCACAGAGAACACTCCTCTACCACACAGAAGACAGAAATCTTTAAAAGCACCTGGAACTATGAGCAGAAGTTTCACTTTTTCTAAGAAAAAAAGAAAATCCATACTTGTTTCACTTTGCAAAGGAAATATACATCTTTTATCCCTATTACCTGCCAGTTATTCATACTTACATGAATCAAATAAATCTTTCCATTAAAAACCCTATAGTCATCATTACAGACACTACGGAAAAATAGCACGCTTTCTTGGCTAAACTGCCAAGATGAAAAAAGAGAGCTGTGACTGATACCCTTTTAACTCTTTTTTAAAAAACAGACTTTAGGGTGCCTGGGTGGATCAGCTGGTTAAGCAGCTGCTTTCGGCTCAGGTCGTGATCTCAGGTTCCTGAGATCAAGCCCCACACTGGGCTCCCTGCTCAAGGGGGCGTCTGCTTCTCCCTCTCCCTCTGCCCTCCCCCTGCTTGTGCTCTCTCAGATGAGTAAATACACCCTTTAAATAAATAAATAATAAAAACAGGGCTTTATTTTTTTAGAGCAGTTTTAGGTTCACACCAAAATGAGAAAATACAGAGATTTCCCATATGCCCCCTGGCTCCACACATGCACAGTCTCCCCCATTATCAGCGTCCCATAGCAGAGTGGTACCCTAGCTATAATCAAGGAACCTACATTGACGATCATTATCACCCAAAGCCCATCCTCTACGTTAGGGTTCATTCTTGGTCTTGTAGAGTCTATGGATTTTGACAAACGTAGACCATCATATGCTACCACTGGAGTGTCTCAGAATAGGTTCTCTGCCCTAAATATTCTTTGTGCCCTAGTTATGCCTCCCTCCCCCAACCCACGGCAACACTGATGCTTTTACTGTCTCCATAGGTTTGCCTTTCCGGAAGGTCATAAAATTAGAATCATATAGTAGATAGTCTTTTCAGATTAGCTTCTCTCACTTAGTAATACACCTTAAAATTCCCTCCTTGAATTTTCATGTTTTCATAACTCATTTCTTTTTGTGGGGGCTGAATAATATTCCATTATATGAATGTACCACAGTTTATATATCCATTCACCTATGGAAGGGCATTTTGGTTGCTTCCAAGTTTTGTCAGCTGTGAATAAAGCTGCTATAAACATGCATGTGTAGGTTTATATTGACATGGGTTTTTGACTCATTTGGGAAAAAAACCGAGTAATGAGATTGCTGGGTCATAGATAAGAGTATATTTATTTTTTAAATTCACGGCCCAGCTATCTTCTAAAACGACTCTACCAGTTTATAATCCTACCAGCAGTGAATGAGAGTTCCTGTTGCTACACACTCCAACCAACATTTGCTGTTGTCGGGTTTCTGGATTTTAGCCGTTCTAATAGGTGTGTAGTGATACCCCATTGCTATTTTAATTTGCACTTCCTTAATGACATTTGATGTGGAGTATCTTTTCATACTTATTTGCTACCTATATCTATTTTTTAGTGAGGTATCTGTTCAGATCAATTGCCTATTTTTAAACTAGGTTTTCTTATCATTCAGTTTTTAAGAGTTCTTTGTATATTTTGGATAGTGGTCCTTCATAAGATATGTCCCTTGCAAATATTTTCTCTCAGTTTGTAACATGTCTACTTATTTTTTGGAGAGTGTTTCACAGAGCAGAAGCTTTTAATTTTAATGAAGCCAAGCTTATCAATTATTTCTTTCATGAATCATGCCTTTGGTGATGTATCTGAAACAGCATCATCATACCCAAAGTCATCTAAATTTTTTTTCCTATGTTATCTCCTTAAAAGCTTTGTAATTTTGTATTTTTTGAAGATTTATTTAGAGAGAGAGAGAGCACGCACATGTGCTAGAAACAGCACGGGGGGGGGGGGAAGGGTAGAGGAAGGGGAAGAGAATCGCAAGCCGACTCCCCACTGAGCGTGGAACCTGACCTGGGACTCGATCCCATGACCTCAAGATCATGACCTGAGCTGAAATCAAGAACTGGAGGCTCAACCAACTGAGCCACCCAGGCACCCCCATAATTTTGGGTTTTATAGCTAGGCCTATGGCTCATTTTGAGCTAATTTTTGTGAAGAGTGGAAGGTCTGCATCTAGACCTTTTTACATGTGGATATCCAGTTGTTCCAGCACCATTTGTTGAAAACACTACCTTTTCCACATTGCACTGTATTTGCTCTTTTGTAAAGAATCATTTGACTATATTTATCTGGGTCTATTTCTGGAATCCCTATTCTGTTCTATTGGTCTATGTGTCTGTTCTTTCACCAATACCACACTCTCTTGATTACTGTAGCTTTAGAGTAAGTCTTGAAGTCAGATAGTGTCAGTCCTCCAACTTTCCTCTTCTCTTTCAATATTCTGTTGGTGGCCCTAGGTCTTTTGCCTCTCCATAAAAACTTTAGAAGCAGTTTGTTAACTGATTTTGCCTGGGACTGTACTGATGCTATAGGTCAAGTTGGGAAAAACTGTCATCTGGACAATGTTGAGTCTTCCTACCCATGAACATGAAATATCTCCCCATTCATTTAGCTCTTCGATTTTTTTTAATCAAAGTTTCGTCATTTTCTTCACATAGATCTTTAATATATTTTGTTAGATTTATACCTGAGTATTTCATTTATGGAGGTGCTAATGTAAATGTTATTGTGTTTTTAATTTCAAATCCTACTTGTTCATTGTTGGTATACAGGAAAGCAATTGACTTTTGAATGTTAATCTTGTTATAACTGCTTATTAGTTCCAAGAGTGTTTTTGTCAATTCTTTCAGATTTTCTACGTACACAATCAGATCGTCTGTGAACAAAGTGAGTTTTATTTCTTTCTTTCCAATGTATACCTTTCATTTCCTTTTCTTTTCTTATTATAGTAGCCTTGGCTCCAAATACAATGCTGAAAAGCAGGGGCGAGAGGGGATATCTCACCTTGTTAACCTGATCTTAGTGGGAAAGCTTCAAGCATGTCACCATTAAGTATGATGTCAGCTGTAGGATTCTGCCAATATTCTTTATCAAGTTGAGGACATTCCTCACTATTCCTATTTACTGAGAGATTCTGTCATGAATGATTGTTGAATTTTGTCAAGTGCTTTTTCTGCATCTATTGATAGGACCATGTGATTTTTTCTTCTTTAGCCCATTGATGTGATGGATTACATTAATTGGTTTTCTAATGTTGAACCAGCCTTGCAAACCTGGAACAAATCCTTCTTGGTCATGGTGTATAATTTCTTTTTATATATTATTGGATTTGATCTACTAATATTTTGTTGATCCTTCTAACTTTGAAACGCTGGAAGACACAGCTTATATCAGAGAGAAAAAAACTGGATGTGCCTGGGTGCCTCAGTGGGTTAAGCATCTGCCTGTGGCTCAGGTCATGATCCCAGGGTCCTGGGACCCAGCTCCACATCGGGCTCCCTGCTCAGCAAGAAGCCTGCTTCTCCTTCTCCCTCTGCCTGCTACTCCCCCTGCTTGTGCGCATGCTCTCTCTCTCTGTCAAAAAAAATAAATCTTTTTTAAAAAATAAAAGAACTGTGAATCCATGGTTCAACTTTAATGTCATCTAGATAGATCGAACATTTGCTTCATCTCTGAAGTGATCTGGGTGTTCTCAGATTTCTCTTTTCAGAGAAATTTACATGATCAACACATCTCAGCAAACTGAAAAAAGAAGGAAACATCTTTAATATGATAAAGGTACATAAAAACCCTACCGAAAACATCATACTTTATGGTAAAAATAATGAATGCTTTCCACCTAAGTTTGGGAACAACATAAAGATGTCTACCATCATTATTTCTATTTATTATTGTGCTGGAGATCTTCTGTTGAAGAAATATTTGCCTATCTCAGGTCACCTATAAGATGCAAGAAGTACTAAACGTAAATGAAAGATAAAGAAACTATGTTGATTATAAAACTCAACACCCCAAAAAAGATCAATACTCCAATTAAAAAATGGACAGAAGACATGATTAGACATTTCTCCAAAGAAGACATACAGATGGCCAACAGACACATGAAAAGATGTTCAACATCCCTCATCATCAGGCAAACACAAATCAAAACTAAGGTATCACTTCACACCTGTCAGAATGGCTAAAATCAACAACGCAAGAAACAAGTGTTGGCAAAGACGTAGAGAAAGGGGGCTGTTACTCTGTTGGTGGGAATGCAAACTGGTGCAGCCACCTCAGAAAACAGTATGTACATTCCTCAAAAGGCTAAAAGTAGAACTGGCCTACGACCCAGCAATTGCCCTGCTAAGTATTTACCCAAAGAATACAAAAATGCTAATTCAAAGAGATACATGCACCTGATGTTTATAGCAACATTATCAACAACAGCTAAACTACGGAAACATCTCAAGTACCCATCACTGATGAATGGATAAAGAAAGGGTGGTATATATAACACAATGGAACATTACTCAGTCATAAAAAAGAATGACATCTTGCCATTTGCAATGACATGGATGGCTAGAGCGTATTACGCTAAGTGAAATAAGTCAATCAGAGAAAGACAAATACCATATGATTTCACTCATGTGGAATTTAAGAAACATAACAAATGAGCAAAGGGAAAAAAGGAGAGAGAGGTAAACCAAGAAAAACTCTTAAGTACAGAGAACAAATTGATGGTTACCAGAGAGGAGGTGGGTGGGGATGGATTCAATAGGTAATGGGGATTAAGGAGTACACTTGTGATGAGCACTGGTGTTGTATGGAGGTGTTGAATCACTATTTCGTACACCTGAAACTATTACACTGTATGTTAGCTAACTAGAATTTAAATAAAACTTTAAAAAAAAGAACAACATGGAAAATAATGACCTAACCAGAGATGAACTCACTGATTGATAGCTGAACAAAAACTTGACCACAATTGGTGTTTAACCAAAAAATTGCAGTGTTCTTTGAAAGAAGTCTGCCTACTTTGGTCTTGTAAAGTAAACTATGAAAGTTTTAATTACGTTCACAACAATATATTTTGAGAAGCTAGATTTTCAACACTCGTGAACATCCAAACAAAAGATCAAAATCAACTGGACAGTACATGCATGTTGCCTTGTCAAAGGGCATCTCACGGTTTAATTCTCTCGTTCAGGCTAAGTAACTACTGCCTTTACACTAATGTCTTTAAAAAATAAAATGTAGCTTACCTTGTTGAGATTTTAAGTGTGTTTTTTGTTATTCAATGTGTTAACAAAGAATATATATTATTATATCACAAATTTAAAAAATATTTTGATAACTATATTTTACTATAATTAATTTCCTTTGTAATCTAATTTATTTTATGCATTTAAAAACATTACTCTGAGAATACTCCATACGCTTCACCAGACTAGCAAAAGATCCATTGCACAGAAAGCTTAAGACGTTCAGGGTTTTTCCGGAAAGCTGCAATAGAGGTATGTGAGGAAGCGGCACCCAGCTGGCTCGGTGGGGGGAGCTTGCAACTCCTGTACATTTAAGCCCGTGTTGGGTGTAGAGATTACTCAAAAAAATAAAATATTTATAAAAAAAAAAGTATTTGAGGAAGACAGCAATACGTCCTCCTGGTATTGGAACCATCATGAGCAACTTCATGAGATTACTTAAGATCTCAGTCTCTCATGACAGCAATTGGAAGACTGCCTTCTGCTTCTTCTAATGATAATGACCTCATCTGCTACCAGTGATTTAGGCCAGGAAGCTCCCTAGATTCCTGTTTTTGACCCTGATAGGATGTCCAGAACCCTACTTATAGTTATTGCAACAATGATTCCACACCTTTAGGAGGAAAATGTTTCCCCCCATGCACGCTCTCATTCTCTCTCAAATAAATAAAATCTTTAAAAAAAAATGGGGTGCCAGGATGGCTCAGTTGGTTGAACATTTGACTCTTCGGTTCAGCTCAGGTCATGGTCTTGGGGTCACACGCTCAGGGTCGTGGGATCAAGCCCCACATCAGGTTCTGGGCAGAGTCTACTTCTCCCTCTCCCTCCCCCTCCGGCCCTCCCCCCAACAAAGAAATAAAATCTTCAGGGGCACCTGAGTGGCTCAGTTGTTAAGTGTCTGCCTTCGGCTCGGGTCATGATCCCAGGGTCCTGGGATTGGGCTCCCTGCTCCGCACAAAGCCTGCTTCTCCCTCCCCCACTCCCCTTGCTTGTGTTCCCTCTCTCGCTGGCTGTCTCTATCTCTGTGTGTGTGTTTAATATTTGACAGAGAGAGAGAGAGAGAGAGAGAGCTAGCATGAGCACAAGCAGGGAGAGTTGCAGGCAGAGCGAGAGGGAGAAGCAGGCTCCCCACTGAGCACAGAGCCAGACACAGGGCTTGATTCCAGGCCCCAGGATCATGACCTGAGCCAAAGGCAGACATTCAACCACCGACAGAGCCACCCAGGCACCCTAATCCCCAAATTCATGTTACATACATTGCCGAAAACTTATGTTTGTGTCTTTAGCCCCAGACATGAAATCAGCTATTTCCCCAAGGATCCTTGGTTTTCCTTTTAGTGGAAATAGCATTAGAGATCATAGCACTGGACATTAGAGTGTGTCATGGGGTCAAATTGTTCCTGGGCTATTTCAGTGGGACAGTGAAACAGGTTTTTCTTGTAAAAGAATATTATATTGAAACTTCCAATCCGGTTGCAAAAGGTCAGGGATCCTACTAAAATTCTTGATTTCCTCTAAACTGAATATCTTATACTACTTTTCCTGACAAAATTAATATAATTATTTATTTACTTTATCCCACAATTTAAGTTAAATATAATATAACATTGGGGCACCTGGGTGGCTCAGTCGGTTACAGATACAACTCTTCTGCTCCGGGCACGATCTCAGGCTTGTGGGATCAAGGCCCATGTTGGGCTCCCTCGGTCTCCACTGGGCTCCGGGCTCCGCCGGGAGTCTGTTTGAGATTCTCTCTCTCCCTCTGCCCCTCCCCCCACTCACGTGTGCACACACTCTCTCTCTCTCAAATACATAAATATTTAAAATAATAATACAATATCAATACAAATATTAGTTCTGAAGATTGTTCAAAACCCTCTAGTGATTCCTTTGGTTTTGGATGGTAGCTGTTTTTAGCCCCTAAACAGAAGGGTCTCCACTATCTTGAGATAATGGGAACCCCTAGGAGGGTTTCCATCTAAGAGATCTGCTTCCATACAGCAGTTTGTCATCACCCTCGGGTCCATCAGTAACGACTCGGTTACATATACAAGGCTCATATGATTTCCAGCTAAAAATCAATTTACCTCCTATTCTTTAATTTCTAGTGACATTAGAATCTTTATATTCAAGTATATGTATTTTTAACTTTGTGAAATCCTGGCCTCATCTTCAAAGATTTTAAATTTTTGCATCTTTTCATGCCTGTAGGCTCTTGTCATTTTGAATGTGCAAATTCTCTTATAAATTTAAAATATAATAGTTTGTTATTCTAAAGTTTGCAACATATACTTTAGAAAGACTCTCTCCCAATTCGTATTATATTGACCAGTACCAATCAAAATTTTAATTTTTCTGCAGGGATACCAAGGAGCTAACTAGCACTTGCTTTATAATTCCACCAATTAGCAAAAAAAAAAATAATACCGGCAATACTGGTTTTGAGGTATTTCTTGGAAAATTCTTGGCTCCTGGGTGAAATTCATATTAGGATTCTTTTTTTTTTTTAAGATTTTATTTATTTATTTGACAGAGAGAGAGACAGCCAGCGAGAGAGGGAACACAAGCAGGGGGAGTGGGAGAGGAAGAAGCAGGCTCCTAGCAGAAAAGCCTGATGTGGGGCTCGATCCCAGGACTCTGGGATCACACCCTGAGCCGAAGGCAGATGCTTAACCGCTGTGCCACCCAGGCGCCCCCATATTAGGATTCTTATTTTAATTGACAAACATAGGGTAGAACAGCAAATTCTCAGAAGTCATTGGATAAACACAAATATCTATTACTTTAATAAAAATTCAAATTCTATCCAGCCAGCTTAAAATATTATAATATATAATCAGAGCATATGAAAGGAAAAAGAAAACAAAGCCACTGATTGGAAACTAAATCTCACCCAGAATATTCAAGAGGAAACTTTTATACAGTCATATAATTCCATGATTAACGAAGTCCTGCCAGAACTATTTCCTAAAACATACCATCTTTTCCCATTATAATACACTTTAATTGTAAGTGAAATCCTATGTTTTATCATATTTGCATAGGTTTTAGCTATTTGGGTTGTTTTTTTTTTTAAAGATTTTATTTCTGGGGCACCTGGGTGAGTCAGTCGGTTAAGAGTCTGTCTTCAGGGGCACCTGGGTGGCTCAGTTGTTAAGCGTCTGCCTTCGGCTCAGGGCGTGATCCCAGGGTTCTGGGATCGAGCCCCACATTGGGCTCCTCCGATGGGAGCCTGCTTCTTCCTCTCCCACTCCCCGTGCCTGTGTTCCCTCTCTCGCTGGCTGTCTCTCTCTCTCTGTCAAATAAATAAATAAAATCTTAAAAAAAAAAAAGAGTCTGTCTTCAGCTGAGGTCATGATCGGGGTCCTGGGATCGAGCCCCAGAGCCCCGAGCCCCAGAGCCCCACATCGGGCTCCTTGCTCAGTGGGGAGCCTGCTTCTCCCTCTTCCTCTGCCTGCTGCTTCCCCTGCTTGTACTCTGTCTCTCTCTGTCAAATAAAATTTTTATTTGACAGATAGAGCACGTGAGAGCACACACAAGCAGGGGGAGCAACAGAGGGAGAAGCAGGCTCCCCACTGAGCAGAGAGCCTGGTGCTGGGCTCGATCCCAGGACCCTGGGATCATGACCTGAGTCGAAGGCAGATGCTCAACCCACTCAGCCACCCAGGTGCCCCTAGCTATTTGGGTTTTAATGCAGAAATCCAAAATCTTGCCTAGCCTCAAATTTCCAATTTTGCACTCTGTAATAACTGCATGTATCAATATAGAATGAAACACAAAATTATGTTCTTTAAAATCAAGGTAACTCCATCGACTCTCTGCACTCAGGCCTTCAAACTACACTACCAGCTTTCATAAGTCTCCAGTGCAGGCACTATATTGTGTGACTTCTCAGCATTCATAATCAAGTGAGCCAGAACCTTATGATAAATCTCTCTCTTTCTCTCTCCCTCTCCCTCTCTCTATCTCTTTCTCTCCATGTATATATTGGATAAAAATGGATCAAAGACCTAAACCTAAAAATGAAAACTATAAAACTCTTAGAAAAAAACAGGGGAAAAGCTTCATGACATCAGCTATGGCAATGTTTTTTTCAGATATGACACTAAAAGCACAGACAACAAAAGAAAAACCAGATAAATCAGACTCATCAAAATAAAAAAGTTTGTGCTTCAAGAAGCACTCTCAACAAAATGAAAAGGCACCCCATGGAATGAGAGAAAACATTTGCAAGACATATATATCTGGTAAGGGATTAATATCCAGAATATATAGACTCCTACAACTCAGCAACAATAACAAAAAAACCATATAATCCTATTAAAACATGGATAAGTCATAAGACTTGAATGGACACTTCTCCACAAGATACACAAATAGCCAATAAGCATATGAAAAGATGTTCAACTTCATTAATCATTAGGGAAATGCAAATCAAATCACAATGAGATACTACTTTAAACCCCTTCCATGACTACTATCAAAAGGCAGAAAATAAGCGTTGGTAAGGATGTGGAGAAAATGTAACTCTTGTGCATTGCTACTGGGAATATAAAATGGTGCAGCCATTATAGAAAAAAGTATGGCATTTCCTCAAGAAATTGAACATCGAACTACCATATGATCCAGCAATTCCACTTCTGGGGATAAACGCAAAGAACGGAAAGCAGAGATTTAAACAGATTTTTATACACCGTGTTCAGGGCGACATTATTCGCGACAGCCAAAAGGTGGAAACAACTCAGTGTTCATTGATGGATGACTAGATAAACAAGACGTGGTATGGACAGACATAAAACGGACTAATTCAGCCTTTGAAAGGAGGAAATTCTGACACATGCTACAACATAGACGAATCTTGAAGAGGACGATTATGCTAAGTGAAGTACGAGTCAGCCACAAAAGGACAAATATTGTCTGATTCACTTACATGAGATACCTAGAGCACTCAAATTCATAAAGGCAGAGAGAATGATGGTTGCCGAGGGCTGGGGGGAGGGGAGGATAGGAAGTTATCCTTTAATGGCTAGGGAGTTTCCTTTGGGAAAGCTGAAGAAGTTCTGCAGATGAATGGTGGTGATTGCAGCCCAACAACGTGAATGTGCTTCATGCTACTGAACTGTACACTTAAAAATGGTTAAGATGGTAATTTTTATGTTATATATACAGAGAGATATAATCCCAAAAAGTTTAAAAACAACAACAGCAGTACTGACTTGATGCATTTTGGCAAGTGTGAGGACTACATATGCTGTTCTGCGAAGCATAAATCATTGGACACCTAATAGGACCTCCAAACTAATTCCCTTCTTCCGTTCCCAAAACACTAGATAACTGAGTGCACTCAGGAATCGGTTGGCTAAACAGAGGGAAATTCTGCAATTTTAAATTCTATACAATGATGATTTATTGACTGCATTCCTATTACTGCTTTCCTTGCCCAAAGCTTTGCCTTAATGTGCACACACACACACACACACACACACACACCCCACATCCTTAAAACCTAAGTTAAGGGGGGGGGGGGTTGGACAGAAAAAAAATGCCTAAAAAAAGCAACAGAAGGCAGCATCCCGTCCACATAGCTGCGGCTTTTACTCCTATGGTTCGTTTAACTTCCAAGAACTGTCCCCGCACCAATGCCATTCCGTGGCGAAAGATTTCATTGCGCACAAACGCTGGGCTGGAGAGGAAAGGTCTTAAATTCCGAGGTTCTCCGTCCAAACAACGTGGGCTTGGTGCGCTCTCCAGCTGGGAAGGCAGCGGCCAGCCCCGGCTCACAGTCCGTTTTTGGCTTCCACAGCCCAAAAGGCAAAGCGCTCCTGTCTCCCCCTCATGCCGCCCATCTTTTCTTTCCCCTCTTTTCCCGCTTTCGCTCTTTCAAGGGATGAGCTCGCGCCACCCCGGCACAACCGTGCCTTCCTCTCGGGAAACTCGCGCCTCAGGAGAGGCCACGGCGCGGGCGGCAACCTCCGGCCCCTCCCTCGCACCCGCGAGAGCGCAGCCCGCCAGCTGTGGGGGTGCGGGCTCCCCGGCATCGCGGCCCCCGCCCGCTCCCCTCCGGGAACAACCTCCCTACTGTTGCCGCCGGCAGCGGGTGCCAGCCGCCAGCCCGGGCGCGCCCCGGCCGCCCCGGGCGCCAGGGTCGGATCGGGTGACCGCGCAGGCGAGCGCCGGGCTGTGGGGCCGGGCCTCGGGGCTGAGGGAACCCGCCCCCGCCGCGCCCCGCCCCGCCGGCCCCGGCGCCGAGCTCCCGCGCCCGCCGCGCCCGCCGCCACTCGCCGCCGCTCGCCCGGCCCGCCTGCCCGCTCCGCTCCGCTCCTCGCGCCGCGGCCATGGGCGCCGGAGCCGCACGATCCCCGGCGCTGCGGCTCCTCGCGCTGGGCGCGCTGCTGTGGCCGGCGGCCGGCGCCTGGGAACTCACCATCCTGCACACCAACGACGTGCACAGCCGGCTGGAGCAGACCAGCGAGGACTCGAGCAAGTGCGTCAACGCCAGCCGCTGCGTGGGCGGCGTGGCGCGGCTCTTCACCCAGGTGCAGCGGGTCCGCCGCAGCGAGCCGCACGTGCTGCTGCTGGACGCCGGCGACCAGTACCAGGGCACCATCTGGTTCACCGTGTACAAGGGCGCCGAGGTGGCGCACTTCATGAACGCCCTGCGCTACGACGCCATGGTAAGGGGGCGGCCAGCCGGGGAGCCCCGGGGTAGGAGTCCGGGACCGACGGGGAAACCGGCGCGGGGGAGCAGCCGATGGGCTGGCACCGCGCCCCGGGCCACGTGGGGAGAAGGCGCGACTCTGGCCGGCGCGCCAGGTAGATGCAGACACAGAAGTCCCTTGGATGGTTCGTCTGAAACGGACCGGTGTGGTCCGGCCCTCGTGACGAGACGGGCTGTTTGGAGGAGAGGGACTCAGCCCTACCTCCGAGGGCGCCAGCTGGCGTGCGTGGGAGCATTGGCAATTATGCAGAATCAGGGACCGAAGCAGAACGCTTTATTTCTGTTTTATTGGAGGGAAAACTCGGGGTCGGAGACGTTGAGTACAATGTCCTCGTCACCAGCTCCAAAAGAGAGAGAGACACGATAAGAAGGGATTCCAGATCCCTTAGATGTCGGAGCTTGAGCCTGATGCAGCGCACAAGCTTGGGTGGAATCCTGGCTCCGCCATCTCCGTGCGCGTTTAGTCTCTCTGGGCCTCAGTCCCAGCCTCTGTAAAATGGGGATAACCTATCTGCCTCGGAGGGTTGCCTGGCGCGCAGCCTGGCCTCTGTGAATGTTAGTTCCTATTATTACCAGATACCACTCTACAGGTTTTTTAAAAAGTGAAAGAAACTTCCAGAGAGAACGAAAATGCTGAAACACTGGGGTTTCAAAGAATTTCGATAAAACCAATTTGGCGGCACAGATTTAGACAGTCCAGCTGAAGAGATGAGGCCCTTGAAACGTGCAAGAATTTAAGTCCAAGCTCCCAAGTGCTCTCTGAAAGGCAATGCCTTTTTTTTTTTTTTTAGAAATTTTTGTTTTGAAGATTTTATTTATTTATTTGACAGAGACAGCCAGCGAGAGAGGGAACACAAGCAGGGGGAGTGGGAGAGGAAGAAGCAGGCTCCCAGTGGAGGAGCCTGATGTGGGGCTCGATCCCACAACACCGGGATCACGCGCTGAGCCGAAGGCAGATGCTTAACCGCTGTGCCACCCAGGCGCCCCAAGGCAATGCCTTATTTGTTGGACTGAACTCTAGAAAATGAGCAGAGAAGGGTTATGCAGTAATAATATGACCAAAACATATGTATAGTTTGTTTTTTTCATCAAACCACCACCCAAGTTTAACCCAGTGTAAAATCCTAGAGTAAAGGGATTCAGTGAAGAAACAGGGGACAGGAAATCTTAAGAGCTTTAGAAGAGGAAGAAGAGAGCAGTGGTTCAGGGGGAATGGAAGGAGAGGTGTGGTCCAGGCTGGGGTACAGAGGGTTCACAATACACTTGGTATGAAAACAGCACAGAGGTTATTTTTTCCCTGGAAACTTGGGGAAAGGAGGACAGGAAAAGATAAGGAGAGTTGTTTGGTTTTTTCCACCAACAAGAAAGCCCATCCTAAAGAGATGAGAGATGGGCAGAGAGAGTTGCTCTCCATTCTGATTGTTGGTTGTAAGGTTGTCAGGGACACTGAAAGCACAGCGATTCAAACGGATCCCTATTGCCTCTGAGTCCGTGGGGGTGGGGGTGGGGCTCACCAGCATCTGTCTGGACTCCACAGAAGAATGGGGGGGTCTCAAGAACCCTGTACGCTCTCTTATCATTGGTATCTCCATAGCTCAACCTACCTGATGCTTTGTGTGGGATAATGACAGAATAAATATTTACTGAATTTATCATTACCAGCTTACATCTCCATTTCCTCCCAGAAGGGTAATATAAACATCATGTGAGTTTGTTTTGATTTCACATATAAATCACCACTCTTAAACTTTTCTCTTTATGACACCCTTTTCTCCACAGCTATGTAAACTCCTTTTGGTGAAAAAAAAATGAAGAATTCCTAGTTTTCCCTAATACTAATGTTTTCCTCTTTAAGTGAAATTGAGCCCATGATGTTAATCGTCCCACGGAGTGGTTATGATAGGGCTCTAGGTGAGGCTGGAGCAAGTGGGGGCAAGTTACAGCATGTCACCACTGGGAAGTCTTTAGAAGGCTCTTTGTTGGATGGAATAATTTTCTCTCAAGTTTCACTCAAAGTAATTGGACTGGGGCCTGAGGAAAAATAGGCTACTATATAATGTTGACAGGAGGTAAAGAGGGGGAGTGTGAGGGCCACGTCCCTGATAGTGTCTCGTCATCTGTGCCGTTCTGGGGTTTGACAAACATGACTTGAGCTGCATAGAATTCTCTTCTTGTTATGCGTTCGTGTGTGATAAAGCTCTGCCGTATTCTTGTTTTACAGAGATTTTTCATTGTCACTTTGCTTATATGATACTACTCTCAGGGAATTTAGTGCCGTTCTGCTGTAAATGTTGGCCCACTCCACCCACTCACTCACCACATCTTCAATCGCAGGAAGCTGGAGATTCTGGTTAGCGTGGAAAACCGTTGTCAAGGGGCATCTCCAGTTCTCTAGCAACTGGACTTCGTTAGAGGAGCCACGTCTAAGGACTCAAGGGTACAGAAGGCAAAGAGGAAGCTACTAGAATCTAGCTTCACCCCAGGAGATCCCGAGAGCGGGCGCCTCTGAGGGGGTGTAGACTTTCTAGACATGTCCCAGCGAGCGCTGCTGGAGCGGTTCTGATACCTCGGAGGCCCCAAGGCGAGCCCGGAGACCCCCTAGACCCAGCTACCAGGCAGAAAGTTCTACAGGGAGAGTTTCAGAAGCCGCTAGTTGGTGTCACTGTCTCGGTGGAAGCGTGCGTGTCCACCGAGGCATGAGGAGGGCAGCCCAGATGAACTCACGGTGTGAGCTGGCCTGTTCCTCTCTCTGAGCCTCCGGGTCGCTGATTGTGAAACCCTAGGGATAACCTCCACCCCCCTGCGCAGGACTTTTGTGAGCCCTGCGTAAGATAACAAATGTAAAAATCCCCAGCACCCTGCTGGGTCAGAGGAAGTGCTCAGTAGAGGTTAGTTCTGGGTGCCCTGCCAGGGGGACAAAAGAAGAAGAGGAGAAGGAGGAGGCCGCTGCGTGGAAGGGAAGGTTTGGGTTTCACAGCGTCAGTTTATCTGACTCCGACTGCCTGGCATACTCCAACCCCCTCCTCTGCCCCCTCCGACATCTTTTCTAAGGCCCATTGTGTAAACTGTTCTTAACGTTTCCTCGTGGAGCAGACTTGTGAAAACCCCCGAGAGCACACAGTCTGAGAGATTCGCCTCAGGAGGTGGGATTCCCACCATCGGGGTACACTGGGAGGAACACAGCTTCCGGGGAGAAGGGCAGCCTCCTTCGTAGCTGGCCTTGGCTCCTGCGCCCACTTTCTGTGCAAAAGACTGCAGCCCTAGCCTTAGCAAACCGCTCCTTGGTGCCTGAGCCCGAGGGCAGGGTGGGGACAGTGGCCCCTACCTTACCGCTCCCAGGGGACCTCGAATCAACTCCCCTTTCATCAACATTCCCCACCTCCTGCCTGAGCAACCCCTCCGTCTGATGTTCCAGTTTGTCTCTGTGTGTACTTGCAGAACTTTCATCGTAGTTAAGGGTCTTATGTTCTTAAATTATCCAACTCGTTCTATTGCTCAGATCATTCTGTTTCTTTTGTCCTCAGCTAGTTGGTTTTTTAAATTTTTTTTATTTGAGTAGAGTTGACACACAATGTTACACTAGTTTCAGGTGTACAACATAGTGATTGGACAAGTCTGTATGTTATGCTGTGCTCACAGCAAGTGTAGCCACTGTGTGTCACCACACAGCCATACGACACTATTACAGTATCACTGACTATACTCCTTATGCTGGGCCTTTTATTCCTGCGACTTCTGCATTCTGTAACTAGAGGCCTGTATTTCCCACTCCCCCCAACTCATTTTGCCCAAGCCCACACCCCTTCCTTCCCTCTGGCAATTGTTAGCTTATCCCCTGTATTTACAGGTCTGATTCTGCTTTTTTTTTTTTATTATGTTCAGTTAGCCACTGTATAGTACATCATTAGTTTTCGATGTAGTGTTCAGGGATTCAGTAGCTACATGTAACACCCAGTGCTCATCACAGCACGTGCCCTCCTCAATACCCATCACCCTCCCGCCACCCCTCTCCCCTCGAAACCCTAGTTTGTTTTCCAGGGTCCATAGTCTCTCATGGTTCATCTCCCCCTCTGATTTCGGCTTTTTTAAGCGGGTTGTTTCACGCTTGTCTGTGTCACTCCGTGTCGGCTATGTGTGTATGCCCTGCGTCAGGCTGCACAGAGCCGTCCGTAGGTTTTACCATCCTCTCCCCCCCCCCCCCCCCGTGATGGTTTAGAGCGGCACAAATACGCTGCTCCGAATAGCTTCCTGCACGTCCGCCTGTGAGGGTTTCTTTGGGATCCATAGCCGAGGGCAGAATTGCTGGTCACAGGGATGTTATCCTTACTTTGACTGATGGCTGCCTGAGTGACTGGAGTGCTGTGTTCTCCCCAGTCTCCACACCCACACAGATGTGAAGCCCCCAATCCTTACCCGTATCCTGCAGCATTATCCAGCTTTCCAGTAGGTATGAAATGTCATCTCGTTATTTGATCTTGTATTTTCCTAATAGCTGGTGACTTTGGCTTATTTACTTTTCAAGTTTCCTCTTCCTTAATTGCATGTTCTCATCCTTTGCTCTTTTTTTAAAAATTAGGTTGAGGGGCGCCAGGTGGCTCAGTCGACTGAGTGTCTGCTCTTGGTTTCTGCTCGGGTCATGATCTCAGGTCCTGGGATGACCCCCCCCCCCAGTTGGGCTCTGCACTCAGCAGGGAGTCTGCTGGAGATTCCCTCTCTTCCTCTGCCCCTCCCCCCACTCGAATGCTTGCCCTCGCTCTCTAAATAAATAAATAAATAAATGGGGGGAGGCCTGGGTGGCTCAGTCAGTTAAGCGTCCGACTCTTGCTTTTGGCTCAGGTCAAGGGAGATGGAGCCCCAGGTAGGGCTCCCCACTCAGTGGAGAGTCCGCTTCCCCCTGCCCCTCCCCCCACTCACGCACTTGCACATGCGCACGATTTCTCTCTCAAAAATAAATCTTTAAATAAATAAGTTTAATCTATTTTTCATGATTTTCGGGAGTTCTAGATATTGATCTGTGATCAATTTTAGACATTGCCAATATCTGAGTATGTTATGTCTATTAACTCAATCCATAGTGTCTTACATTGAATATAGATTTTTCTTTTTTTTTTTTTTTTAAAGATTTTATTTATTTATGTGACAGAGAGACAGCCAGCGAGAGAGAGGGAACACAGCAGGGGGAGTGGGAGAGGAAGAAGCAGGCTCACAGCCGAGGAGCCCGATGTGGGACTCGATCCCGGTACGCCGGGATCACGCCCTGAGCCGAAGGCAGACGCTTTAACGACTGCGCTACCCAGGCGCCCCTGAATATAGATTTTTCATTTGGTATAATCACATTACTGTTTTGTTTTGTGATTTGTACTTTTGAAAGTTTACGTAGATTTTATTAATTTGAAGCTTATCATCCCCAGTACTCGTCACCAGAAATTCAGAGATCAGTACTGTTCTCTTGAGAGATAATAAATTTATAATCTGGGCTATGCCGTTCACCTCTCTGGATCACCAGTTCCTCATCTAAAAAATAAGAGGTTTGAGCCAGCTCATCTCTGAGGTTACACCCATTTCTAAACAAATCATCCTAAGAAGTGTTTTGATTCAATTTCAGTTCAGTGAAATGTTTTGATTCAGTGAAGGGGCAGGAGGATGGGGCCGAGGTACAGAGGTAGGAATCTGCAAGATTCTGGACCAGCCTGGACCAAAGCTGAGACAGCAGGAATGAAGGGAGATGAGGTTGTATATGGCTGAAGGACACCCTGAAAAGTTTGGGCTCTCTTCTGTTGTCAACAGTGGGGGTGGATGGGCACTGGAGGGTTCTGAGCAGAGGGTGACTGTGGTGTAATAAAAAATAGATATTTCCTCTTTATTCCCAGTTCCTGGCACACAGCTCCCCAAACCCTTGGAATCTCCTGAGTGATAAGAGTCTTTTGTATGCTAATGAGATGATTGAAGAATGGGTACCACTAGATAGCTCCAGGAGGAGGACTGGCAGTCAGAAATTCCAAGCCACGATTAGAGGATTGGAACTTTCCGCCTTCCCTCAACCTCGTGGGAGGGGAGAGTGGCTGGAGATTGAGTTAATCAGCAGTTCCCAGTGATTTAATCGATCGTGCGTATGTGATAAAAAACCCCGAAATGATGCGGTTCAGAGAGCTTCTGGTTTGGTGAACACACTTAGGTGCCGGGACGGTGGTGTGCCCAGGAAGGGCACGGAAGCCCCACCAGCCCCTGCATACCTTGCCCTACGCCTGTCTTCTGCTTGGCTGTCCCTGAGTTGCAGCCTTTATAATATGTCAGTAATGGTAACTGACGCACTTTCCTGAGTTCTGTGAGTTGTTCTAGCAAGTTATCAAACCTGCGGAGGGAGTCATTGTTGGACACCCTGCTGGTAACCCCAGAGAACTGGAGAATTGGTTGATGTGAGAAAAAAAACCTCTCAGTGATGTAGGGAAATCACAGTTTTGGGGGATGAGCAGAAATGGATGGGAGGCTGAAGACCCACGAAGAGGATGGAGAAGAGGCTGGGCAGCAGTCTAGGGTGAGATGGTCCTCAACTATGGTGACGGGGAAAGAAAGGCTAAGTCCACGGGAACGTTTCAGCCGGTAGGCGGTATGGCATGGGGTCAAGAGGGTGACCTCTGGGGTGACTGCCTGGGATCAAGTCCCCTCCCTGCCACTTAAAATTTGTGGACCAAGAGCAGGTTATGTAATCTCGCGAAGCCCCCATTTCTCCATGTGTAAGATGGGCGCGATGACAGTCTGCACCGGAGAGGTTGTTATGGGGTTGAAAGGACACCATAGTTTGTGGAAGTGCTTAGCACAGCCTGCCAGCTCACGGTAAGGGTTATGAAGTGCTGGCCCTGCTCACCTTCTTGGGGCAGGGGTGACTCAGGAGAGGGTGCAATCAAAAGATGGCTCAGAGGGTTCAAGCCAGGTGCACTGGAGAGTCCATGCACGGGAGCACGGATTCTTCTGCTTAGCCTTACCCCCTGACAGCTGAAGCCTGCTGTTTGCAGCACAGAAATGCAGTCTAAAGGCTCCTCCTGAGCTTATTGGACAGCATTGGACCCTGTGGACCAGTGGCAGATGGGGCAGTGGAAAGAGATTTGGATGGGACATCACAACACCCAGGTTTTCTTCCTTGCCTCTTCCCACTATCCACTGCGTGGGTTTGGGCAGGGGATTCCTCATCTATAGGACAGAGGAATTGGAGAGGGTGGCCTGTTGCATGTCACTCAGTAGCTCAGGCCCTGCCCTGCCCTCTGTCTTGCTTCTAATCTGCCAGTCTGACTTGGTTTGTCCCAGAACTTAATTTTACATCAATGCTAAGTTTGCTTGACAGCTCTCTTATGTCTCCTTCACAGTTACTGTCATGACAGCTAATTCCTTGTAGGGAGATGGCTTGGGTCTTCTCCTGGGTACCCTTCCATTGGCCACTGTTTCCAGATAAAGAGGTTCTCAGGATTTAGATGGAGCCTTACTCTGTTTGTAATAGAAAATGATGGCCTAAGGAATAGTGGGATGATGAGCCCAGTTTCAAGCCTTATTGTCTTTACAGCCCATTTATTCATTCATATTCACTAAGCACTCCATGCGCCAGGCTCCGTGCTAAGTGGTGAGCAGAGCAAATCAGACCTGCTAAGGAGAAACCCGCTATTTGGTGCATAGAAGGCAGTGCCCTTCTTGACCACATAGAGAGTCTGGGCAAGACCTAAGAAGGAGGGGGATAAGCAAAGCATAAATGACTGAAAGTCTAACACCTGACCTTGGGAATTCAAGAACCAAAGATCTGGTCTGCAGAAGACACAACGTCAAGCCCTCAGATGTGTCATACATGCCCAAATGCATAGTGGGCATGTTTTCTCTTTTCCCCAGAAAACTAATCCTGAGCAAAGAGAAGTCACCTTCCATTCAGGTGCTTTCAAAGTCTCTCATGTCAAAGAAACTCTCAGAATTGCTTTATCTTCAATAACAAGCCCATGTTTGAGGAAGACAACTGAGCAGTGCTAGTTCGTGAAGTTCGAAGGAGCTATATTGATGGCAGTCATTTGGGTTTTTTTGGTTGGTTTGATTGTTTTTTTGTTTTTTGTTTTTCCAAGGCAAGGAAAGTCAGTAGCAAAGAAAATTACACTCAGACCTTGGAAGTTTTGACCGTCTGGGTAGTTGCGGATCCCCAAGCCTCAGTGATGTCAATGGCCCCCACCCCATCCTGTGGCTGTGGTTGTGGCCTTTCCACTTCCTCTCTTCCAGAGTGAGTTCCACGCCAGAGCTGGGCTGAATGAGACCAGCCCCAAGCAGGAGAGGGAGGAAGCAAAGGCAGGTTCTTAGCTCATCTTGTCCTTGTTCTGGCATCTGCGTTTCCTTAACTAAAAATTGGGGGAAAAAAAAACAAACAAATCACTCATTAGCCAGCAGCTTTCTGCAGTTCATTCACAAATACATCTGAATACTGCGTGAACTCCTTCCATGTCTATTTTCCTCAACCACATAACTAGAATTTGATAATTCTCTTGACACTTCTTTTCCCTCCCTGGAATAATTGATTCCATACGTAAGCCACACGTTGGCTGGAGCCCTCTAGCCCCTCAGAGATACAGTGACACCTGCGTGGAACCCAGTTAGGTGAGCAGGTAACTCTAAAGGTAATATTGTTACGCGTATTTTACACAGAGAGAGTTTGTAAATTTTTCCGTCTGTTGTGGAAAATGTGAAATGTCTGTTCAGCACTTGTTTGTTCATTCATTCAACAAACATTGTGCACATGAGCTGGCGTGAGCCCCAGGATCCTTTCTGTCATTCAGTCAGAGGCTACATTCACTTGCCAGGACCCACACGCCCTAGCCCACAACTAGGGGTCAGGGGGAGCACAACCCAGCCCCGTTGTGGAATAGGCCAGGCTCTCCCCGTAACCCTCCCATTATGAGGTGTGCCGCAGCCCCCCTGTCCTTAGTGGGATGAGCCAGTGTGTACATGGCTAGCTAAATACCTATGTTGCCAATTTCTGAAGGATGGCTTTTTGACGCTGCAGTTGATTTCCGTGGATTAAAACAAATCATTTTCCTCTGCCTCACTCATACTGCACTGCTCCTAAATCAATTATTCCTTCCTTTTTCTTGTGAATTCGTGTTTAAGCCTCTTGTCTTCACTTGGAACCTTTGAGTGCCTCAGCCCTTGTGTGTTCATCGCGCCATTTGTCTATACCCTTGACACCGTTTGCCTGTGAGCTTCCCCTGACCAGCGCCAAGGAGGCGGGGATCACACTCTGAGCCCCTTTGGTCTCTCGTGGGCAGCGTGTGCCCGTCTCTTTGGCGGCCTGTCTCACGCGTCCTTCCCTGTGGTTCCTACGTGGTTTACGTATGCATGGATGGACAGATGGACATGCTCATGTCTTGCCCTCTCCCTGTCTGCCCTGTCAGCTTCCTGAGGACAGGGACTGGGGCCTTGTTACTTGGCATTCTAGAACCCTATAGGAAGCTGGTTGAGTGATAGCCATCCCTTCCAGGTCTTTCATCAGGGGCACTTTGACAGAGTGGTTGAGGCCCTGGATGCTTAAGCCTCACTACCTTCGTTCAAACCTCAGCTCTGCCACTTGCTAGTGGTGGGAGCCCTGTGCCTCAGTTTCCCATCTATGAAAAGGACAAATAATAGCCCTGCCTGATAGCATTGTGAGGATTAAATGAGTCAATCTGTGAACAGGGCCTGGCCATGTAGCATAGAGTCTTAATGATCAACCTTTCTTTTTGTCATATTTTTTGTGTTTAAAAAAACTCGTCCTTGAAATTCCCTTAATGTCAAATTCCCTGGTAGTTTTTACAGTCCTCTGTGAACAGAGGTGAGGCTCTAAGTGTCCCCTTTCAAATTCAGATACAGATACCCTTTGACAGACCCAACAGTTGGTCTCCTTAGCAGATTTCCAATAGGAAGAGACTCTAAAAAGTTCCATTTTCTCCCTAACTGCCCTCATGAAATCTAAGTAATGTTCTCATGTATACATACAAGACACACAAAACAGTTAAACAAACTTTTTTTAAGAATCTGTTTCATTCACAAAGGCCAGTACGTTACTAGGGAAATAGAAAGACGAGAAGCAGGCCGATTGCCCGGAGAGGGTCAGCTGGGAACAGTGAGTCAGGGGCTAAACCTTTCACCTGCTTCCAAGCAACTTGGTTTCTCTTATTTCACAAGATATTGCTCAACTGTTTACCAAGTTCTTTTGAAAATCCTCCCACCTTGGAAAAAGTTTTAATGCCCCCGTACTGCTTCAGAGGCGGGCGGAGCCTATTAAAAGGAGCAGGTGGGGCGATGGTTTTATCGCTCATTCTGCAAACAGCCTTGGGGCTCCGTCGCTGTCTCCAGAGGCAGAGGGAGAGTCGCTGCCACTCCCGCCTCTGGGAGGAAGACGTGTGAACCAACAGCCGCAACAAGGTCAAGTGGCGTCAGAGACGTGCGTTTGAGGTGTGGCAGACACCGTGTCTCCCGTGGAGGTGACACAGAGGGCTCCACAGGGAGGTCACGCCGAGCTGCATCTGAGGCACTTCACGGCATGGGTAGTTGACTGTTCCTGGAACTGAGGGCCCTTGAAGTTTGGCAGAAGCAATGAACCAGCTCAGGGAGGTCAGGAAGGGGTTGCTGTGGAGTCTGAGGACCGGAGCGTGAGTTCAGTGGGACGCGGGAGGCTCTGGAGGAACTCTAAGCAGGGGCTAGACGCAGTCGTGGGCATGCTTTTGGAAGTGCACTCTGGGGGCCTGTGGTGAATGGGCAGGAGGTTTGTGAGCCTGGTGGCCGGGAGACCGGCCCAAAGACTCCAGAAAGGTCTGGGTGAGAAGTGAGGAAGCAGAGGGGGCGGTGGGAGTGTGGCAGAGAAGACCCCCTGAGAAAGGATAATGTAGGAGCTGTAGCAACAGGACGTCGTGGCTAGTTGGCCATGATGGGGGCGGGGGACGGGGGGACAAGGGGAGGGCTTCCCAGGTGTTTCACTGCTTCTCTGGGTGTTTCTTGGTAGCTGTAGAAACTTTTCCGACACCTGGGACCTCACAGGTGTCTCATGCACAAGCTTACTGGGAGTAAGTGTCCTTCTCTGCTGGTCGTTGGTCTGGCAGGGGACTCCTCAATAGCCAGCAGTGAGGAAGGAGTGGGGAGCCATGGGGAGCGTGTGGGAGAAAGTGCAGTGACCACCAAACTACCCCCAGGCAGCTCCCTACCGTGTCCCCTGAAACAAGAGACAAGAAAGGGGTCTGGTCATCTGCCCCATGGGCCCCGTCCCAGTGGGCACATTGTCAGTGTCTGGCTTCAAGGTGGGCAGGCCTGGGTTGGACAGAGGAAGGGATCATTCCAAATCTTGGAAAAAACCTAAATTTTCTGGTGACACTTGGAATAAAAATTCTAGGTAGATTCTGACCCAGGTGCTGCGCCAGGAGCTCGCCAGAGCTGGGCCACTGTGGCCTCTTCACAGCTTTATTTATTTTGGGACACAAGGCCCAGTCGAGAAGGCAGGATGTGTGTGAGAGACGCGAAACAGGTTCTCGGCCTGTGAGGCTTTCTCAGGTCTCAGGGCTTTGCAGCTTCCTTGCCTTTTATGGCCAAGTTTCCTGCTTAAATTATTGCCCTGGCTGCTGTGACCATTCATCAGAGGCTTTCAAAACAGATCTCTTTACCAGTTTGGGACTAGAGGTCGGAGCAACTGTGTCTTGTATAACCTCCTTTTCCGCTGCAGCGCACGGAGACGCGACGACGCGGGGACCGCGTTCTAGGCGACGCGGAGGAGGCCATCACTGGCAAGCAGCCTAGGGGCGGGGAACCAGCCGCTCCAGGCTTAGGGATTAATTCTCTGGCTCTTTCCTCCCCTCCCACCAATTATTTATTTACTCGTTCATTCACTCTAAATATTTACCAAGTATTTCCCCTGTGTCAGAGATATTTTAATGAAATAACGCATATTGTCTACTGCTTTGATCCATCAGCTGTAACGGGAGAGATCAGAAAGGGAAGATTTCTCCATAAAAGCAAAACATTCCAGAATAATGAAAGACCTTCCTAGAAGGCCATCAGACGGCCACCAACTTCCTTGTCCCCTCCTGCAGACCGCGAATGAATCCCAGCGTCAGGGCTCAGGCGGACCCGCTCCCACCACGGAGGGCTCTCTCTCTCTTCCTCTCAGCCTGGGGCGTGTCTCACTATTTCTTCTGTCCGTCCACTTGTTCAGGACCGGAGCCTCAAGACCAAAGGGCCCATTTGTTCCCAGGTGAAAGGAGGAAATGAATAATAGCAGCTCCTCCTAGGAAGAGCCTTGGGAAAGAAAAACTCTGAGAGTGGGCACCCAGGCTCGGAGGACAGTGCGGTCGGGCCCGTCTGTGTGGCTGCTGAATTCAGGAGCGGAGTCCAGCCACACCGAGAGACAAGTCAGGAAGGATTCGGCCCTCTTTCTTTGAAAGCATGGCCTCTAACATTTGTTACTCACTGAAGGTATATTTTATTGTTGTGAGAACTCAGTAAATAGGTGCTGCACAGAGTTATTACCTTAGGGCAAAAGTTAATTTCATCTCCAGAGCCGGCTCTGGTTGACGGACAGTAACTCCCTGCAGGGCTAAGGTAAGAAGGGTTCTGCGGCTCAGTCCAAACACAGTGGGAAAGATTCAATCAATCAATTAGCATCTTTCATGGACAGAGGAAGAGGTAGAGGAGAATGACATTACGACATCATGTGTTTGCACTGCATCCAAGACACAATAGTTGAACGTTAGCTTCAGTTCCGTTCGGCATACAGTGCATTTGGAAATAAAATGACTAGAAGTTTGGTCACCTCGTAATCATCTGAAAATGTGTCTAAGTAAGGAAATTGCCAGTCCACAAAGGGAAGGTCGACTTTGGCCTGTATCCAGAATTCGTGAGAATGGTAACTGACGTGTAGACGCAAGCTTTCCCTCACTCCTCACTGCAGGGTGTTGTTAATAATCCAACGAGAAACTTGGAGCCAGAAGTCTTAGGGTATCTTCGTTCTTCCATTGCTTCCTCGTATGACCTGAAAAACCCTGGGCTTTATCTTTAGTCAACAGAGAGTTTCTCCAAAGCCACGGCTAGACTTTGACAAATTGTCCACATCAAATGTAAATATTAAGAGACACCTGCAGAAGGTGTCAAACAAATCAGACTCTGTGCCTCAGAGTTGATGCGATGAGAGCCCCTGTAATCAGAATCACAGAAGAGTCAGATCTCCTCCTGCACTCACAGTTGTGTTTAGCTTTAAATGCCAGCAACATTTCGGGGGTTTAAGTGGTTGAACATGCGGGGCTGGGCTGGATGGAAAGTGAGGAAAGATTTTTTCATGTCCAAGCACACTTTTTTTTTCTTTTTTGTCTTTTTATTTTTATTTTTTTTTTAAGATTTTATTTATGTATTTGACAGGATAGAGACAGCCAGCGAGAGAGGGAACACAATCAGGGGGAGTGGGAGAGGAAGAAGCAAGCTCCCAGCGGAGGAGCCCGATGTGGGACTCGATCCCGGAACGCCGGGATCACGCCCTGAGCCGAAGGCAGCCGCCTAAGGCAGCCGCCTAAGGACTGCGCCACCCAGGCATCCCTTTTTTGTCTTTTTAAATAGCACTTTAGGCTTCTGCACAAAGAAAGCAGTGAGGGTGGGGAGCCAGGGCTGGACCAGAGGCTAACATTCAATTTCTGTGATTTAGGTGTTGGAGATGGTCATTTTGCTACGCTCAGCTGTATTCAAGTACAGAACAGTGCATTTGGTGAAATTTAGTGTTTATAGTGAAAATACGCAAGATTACAATAGGTCTAGAATCAGTGAGTGAATAGGGTTAGTAAGCGAATGAGGCTAATATTAGAAATCAGATGTTTAAGGGGGAATGAAGCATGACAGACTATGGACTCTGGGAAACAAACTGAGGGCTTCAGAGGGGAGGGGGTGGGGGAATGGGATAGACTGGTGATGGGTAGTAAGGAGGGCACGTATTGCATGGTGCACTGGGTGTTATACGCAACTAATGAATCATCGAGCCTTACATCGGAAACCGGGGATGTACTGTATGGTGACTAATATAACAAAATAAAAATTATTTTAAAAAAAAGAAATGTTTGGAAAGCAAAAATAAAAAGAGGGAGAGAGCATAAGAATATGATTTAGGTCAGAAAAAACACTTGCCCGATGTGGGGATTATAGCATTCCTGGCAAGTAACAGATTAACTCAGATTAGGATTGGTTATTAGAGCCATGGGGGAAGCTTTGGGCAGAGCAGCAAGAAATGGACACGCACACGTAAGGAAAGGTACGGGAATTTTCAGAGAGGACCAAAAAAGGCATACGGTACTGCAGTATGAATTTGCATAAATTTTCTTACGTTTGTGCTGCACACGCGCCATAGGATGTAAAGGAACTGGAAAGACGACCTGCCCCGAAAGGGTCCATCTTCCATTGCTCTGAATGCTCTCGGACAGACTCCTCTGAGGTATTCCCATGTTAATAAAAAAAATGGAAATGAATAAGAATCCATGTATTTCTATATCGTACACCTGAAACTAGTATGACACTGTATGTTAACTAACTGGAGTGAAAGTAAACACTTTGAAAAATTTTATTTAACACATTTCTTGAGCACCTGCTGTATGCCAGGAGGGAGCTTGGTCTACGCAAGTGAGTGGTGCGCTCCTCGTTCCAAAGAGCTCATGAATAATGAAGTTGTGATAAATGCGACGGAGGAAAAACAGGTCGGAAAAAGTCAGGGTGGGGAAATGAAAATATGAGTTTACAAAGAAAATAAGAATTTGCCAAGGAATCTTTCAGCAGAGGAATTTTTGTAGGGAAAGTTAGCTGTGTATAGAAGAAAGAAATTCATCAGAGACCCTTCCGCTCACTCAGGTGTCCAGCCGGTGCGCACCGTTGCTCTGCGCCAGAGGGACTGAGTGGGCGGGTGCAGGGCTGCAGAGACGGGACCATCAGAGCAGAGGAAGTCGTCTGACTCAGGGAGGGAGCTCAGTGACGGGTTCTTGGGAAGTAACGTTGCTGGGAGGCTCATCACACTTCAGGAGCTGAAGTCACTGGTTGACTAAGGGGGTAAAGGCACGGTACAAAAAGGAATACTTCTGTTCTACTCAATTCTATCCGTCTACCTATCTGTACTTCAGTCAGCCAGTCATCATTTGCCCGTTGTATACAAAAGCACAAAGGTGAGAGAGAGCGTGAGAACTGCGGGTACTTAGGCTTTTATTCAGAGTGCTCCCTATCTGCTAGGCCTTACGCAAAGCTCTTTATATCCAGGCATAGAGGTTAAGAAGGGTGGAGTCAAACAGAAGCTCTACCACTTACTAATCGTGTGACCTTGAACAATTCATTCAGTGTCTCTAGATCTGTTTTCATTTGTAAAATGGTAATAGTAATGATACCAGTCTCACAGCACAAAACCAGGTTTTCTTAACAAAACCACTTTGCATGATGCTGGCGTGTGGCAAGTACTTAGTAAATGCTGTTTCATTTTTATTACAACCTTTGTCTTTTTCACTGCGCTTCCAGAGGAAGCTGTGGTTTGTAAGTGTGCTCCGGTCGAGCTCATGAGTGGTGGAGCCAGCCCTGCCTGGTTGTCTCATACTTAGCAGGTGGTGGGTGTCAGAAATAAGGCTAGCGGGGAAGGCAAGACCAGATCTCCAAGAGCCTTACCACACGAGCAGTGGAGAGTCACTGTAAGACGCTGGGGTCGAGGTTGACAAGATAAACTTTGCATTTTAGAAAGATTGTTCTGGCCACACTACCGTGAATGGTTTAGAGAAGGGAATGGCGCTGGCTGAATACCAGTGAGGAGGCTGTGGCAGTGGTCCAGGAGGGAATGGGCGAGGAATGCATGGGGGGTGGATGAAACAGAGCATTTAGGCAAAGGTGAGATGATGGTGGGGGGTGAGGGAGAATTAGCAAGTGGGGGGCATTCAGCTGCTCTGGGGTTTCTGGCTTCCTTGACTGGGTGGGTGGTGGCAACATGGAGAATCTCAGAGGAAGGGGCTTTGAGCATGGTAAATGTGGGTGCTTGTGAGTCCTTGGAGGGAAGCGTCCACATGGCAGTTGGACATAGAGAACTCAAGGTCAGGGGAAAGTCAGGGCTGCAGATGTTCACTTCCAAGTGGAAGATGTGAATGTGAAGCAGGTCATTCAGCCGGTCCATGCTCAGCCCTGAGCGCCAGACCAGGGCTCCTCTCTCCACAGAGCTCGGAAAAGATAGCCGTCCCCACTTTCAGGATGTTACACTCAAGTCAGGGGAGGACACATCAAACAAGTCACGCGTGAATGAAACAGGTAACTCCAAGTGTCGCCAAACGCTAGCGACATAATGCTGTGGGTAAACTGCAGAGTGGCTGACACATGGATAATCTGCCGTGAGGAATGAGAGAGATGCTCACGTTTTAAGACGTGGCAGTTAGACCACACAGTTCATGGTCATTTCATAAGGAAGACTGTTTTCACCACAGGAAGAAACCATGATGTTCCCAAGAGAAGATAGAAAGACAATTACCCAAGACTGGGAGACCCTTTAAGACTTAGGTCAGCCTTTAAGGGAGAAGTAATTAGTTAAGAGGAAGAAATAAAAATGAGTGGATACTCGGGGGGTGGGGGAGAGAGGCAAATTCACACATTCTGCGTTTCATCAGGGAGACAGGTATGTGGGAATGTGAAGACACTGTGTTGCTTTGTGTGTAAAAAGCTGTGCATGGGGACATAAGATGCACGATTCTTCGAGCCACAGATGCTCACGGGGTACCTGCACGGCTAGTGAGGGGCCACGGCGCTGAGCAGGGTGGAGGCAGCAGGACACAGGCGCAGGGAGCACGCAGTCTGGCAAGGCCCTCATGAACACGCTGAACACACCTTCAGAGCGTAGAATGTGCTAGGAGGGGAGTGCGGCCCCGAGAGGATCCAGGAGGGCCCTAATCTCGGTTGTCAGGTCACCAGCCAGCACTTCCAGGTCTGCTCCCAGCGATGACCAGCGAAGTGAAGCAAACTCAGTTGTGGTATTTAGAAAGTTTGAGGCTCGCTGGTTTAAGGACTAAGTTAGGAAACAGTATGCCAGAGCAGGTAAGCAGGTGCCGGCGGAGATAAGCTTATGCGAGAGGCCAAGAGAGGAAAGGGATGGAAGGTTTTTCAGGGGAGGTGGCCAGAATGCCGTGTTTTGTCAGTTTTACTCTGGGGGAAGCTGCCAGATGTCAAAGCTGTTGGTTTGGACCCAGGGACCACTCCCAGAGCAGTGAGGACTGGGAGAGAGCAAAGAAGGCGGGAGGCAAGGGCATCTTTAAACCACGTCAGTTCCCCACCAGGTCCTGTGCTCAGAGTGGGCCAACAACCCTGCACCATCCCGATCTTCCTTGGATGTGAAACTGCTGGGACCGAAACCCAGGGGGCCCAGAGCTGCCCAAAGGAGGAGACCCGTGCCACCCTGTACGATGTGGAGAAAGCCATCTCCACATTTGGCCTTTGGGGATCTTTATTTTCCCCCGAAGAATTAGAGGACCACACAGTGTTTGGGAAGAAAGAGTTGTGGGAGCATCAGGGAGGAACGAGGGAGGAGATGTGAGGGTGGGACGAGGAGAGGCTCTGGTGTATCAACAGTACATTTCCAGTCGCCTTTTGCTAAAGTCCTGTTAATGTTAATGGTTCTCCCAGCAGATGAGTGGTCAGAACAGGTGGGTGGGCAGGTTGAAATACGGCTCTATGAGAGAAAACAGAACCTGGAAAGGCTGGGCAGAGCGTAGGAAATGCAGATTCTCGAACTTGCCCAGATCTAGGGGTGGCAGGACAGTGGACGTGTAGTGTAGCAAGCTTTCCTGGCGGCTGCCGCATGCATCCCTGCTACCATCGGTGCGGGACCTGGGAAGCGATTCTCACCTGAGCCTGATGATTTGTGTGTCCCTGCGTCCAACCCCAGGGGCACTGAGTAAAATCTCCGAGAGCGTGAGGATGACAGAGGTCATGGGGTCAGCTCCAAAGGCCCCGTCAGGCTTGGGAGCCACTGGGCTAATGTTATATTCTTTATGGTATGTTTTTGTTGGAAATTCCAGAGGACCTAATTCTCATTCTCTTTTCCCTTTCTACCAGGCACTGGGAAATCATGAATTTGATAATGGTGTGGAAGGACTGATTGATCCACTCCTCAAACAGGCCAAATTTCCAATTCTGAGTGCAAATATTAAAGCAAAGGGGCCACTGGCATCTCAAATATCAGGACTTTATTTGCCCTATAAAATTCTTCCTGTTGGTGACGAAGTTGTGGGAATTGTTGGATATACTTCAAAAGAAACCCCCGTTCTCTCAAATCCAGGTATTTTCTACTTTTACAGCACTCATTGGTTGCAAATACATGTATTAAATCAGAGCTTGGCATGATTTTTATGGACCGTGGGTGAAAGCAGGAAGACACGTGGTGCTGGGTAAGGAGTCTACTTAGGATAACGTGGATGAGACCAGTCTGCCGGCTCCCATGTTATCCTAAATGACTTGGTAAAGACATTGCTCTTTTGTTCAGTGAACTTCCTTGTTGACATACACAGTATCTTTGTTTAATTCAGTGCATTCAAAATTGGGCAAGAAAGCTGTTTACATCCAGTGTTAACATTACAGAGCCATTTACTGGAGAGTGAAATGTAATTCACTGCCCTTTTCCTGTGGAGTCAGAGAGCCCAGAGCTAGGGTTTTGCCTCAGTTTACCTTATTTCTTCTTTTTAATGACTTTGTTGTATCTGGCTTTCTGAGGAATACATATCCTTGAAAAGTCCTATGGTATATGTATCCTAGTATAAATATCTTATATATACTATATATCATATAATATATATCTGTATCTCTATATATACATGCATTCATAAATAACCCTAAAGTTATTCAAGAAACACTTTGAGCCACTTTTACAGGGACACTTTGACCGAAACACTTTGGCAGTGAAAAAGAAATTGACATTTTTTCTAAATTATCCAAATCAGCTTTCTTCCCATATTTGAAGAAAAAAAGGGAAACTAGCAGGAATAAAAGGTGCAGCCCAGGAACTTAGTCAGTGGTGTTGTAGTGGCTTCGTGTGGTGACAGATGGTAGCAGCCCTTGCACCGAGCATACTGTAAAAAAAAAAAAATGAAAAACAGGAGAAGTTAAAGGAGGAGCTGGCTTTATCGGAAGCGGAGGTTTTCATGAAGGGTTAACTGACAAAGGAGATGGGATCGTTTAGCAATTAGAAACGTGGTCTACTCCTTGTTGTTAGAGTCGTGCAGGCCATCGGAGACATCGGGCAGGTCGGGCGTGCTGGGTCCTGAGCCGGTGCTGCTCTGAGGGCAGAGGGTTCTGCAGCCGGGTGGGGGGCGGGGGGCAGGGCCCACGCAGGGCTTCTCTGCTCTCTGCCGGTGGGGGAGGTGGGGAGGGGCAGGCCCTCCAGGGGGCAGGTAGACATCCGTCCTATGGGGGACGGAGCCTCTGCACGCTGTGCGACACCGGGTCACCACGGAGCTGCGGTTGAGGTCACTGTGGAGCCCAGAGGCCGCGGTGGCTAGGATGAGTCACCGGCCTTCAGCGTGTTCAGAAGCACTCCTCTAGACACTGTGTAGTCCCCTCCGCGGCCCCAGCTGACAGTCGCAGGCTGCGCTCCACCCCACGCAGCCTGACCGCGGCCCTCTCCTCCCCACTGCTCCCCCGGGATCTGGCCTCCCCTGGGGCTAAGGGGGCTGCACCTTCCGCTTCCTGGGGCTTTTCTGCAGAGAGGACCGTGTGGGGATGGCAGAGTATACCGGCTGCCTGACGGCTTGCCATTTGCCGATGTCGGGAGGGCTGGGATGACAAGGCCCGGTTGCTGCTGCCCTTGCTCCTGCTCTGTGTCCCCAGCTCCCACAGAAAATCCCTCCGCCTGAGCACCTCCTGGTATCGCATTTGTCCCTTGCTGTCGGCTGCCTCGCTGGCCTGAGCAGCCTGAGGACAGAGCCCAGGGCTCCGCTCCGTGAACGTCAGAACCTAGTACGGAGGCCAGCATAGGAGCTTTAGATAAAATGTGGACTTGCTGAATAATTGAATAGTTATGTGTCTCTATAATTTCTATTCTACCCACTGGTTTTTTTACATCGTTTAAGATAGAATGTAATTAAAGTCAGGGAGGGGGGAATGTCTTTTAGGAACAAAGGGGAAGTGGCAGGAGTGATGGCCAGCTTGGAGGTCCAGTAGACTTGAAGAACCTCCTTGGCCCCTCAAGGCACTCCGAACATCCTGGGGCAAAGGGCATCCCAGCGGTGAGGTCAGAGTCACATGCTGGGAGGCAACCCTGTGAGGGTGGGACCTCATCTTTCTCCGTCACTGCTCTGTGCTCTGTATGGTGCCCAGCGTATGGGAAGTTCTCAATAAATGCTGCTGGAATGAACACATGAGAGCGGGGAAGTATGGGGGCTCCAATCACAAAAGAGCAAATAGTTCAGTTTCTTGGAACAGAGGTCCCAAGCAGGGAAGGCAAAAAGTTGGGTGAGGACTAGATTGTAGGGCTTCCTAAATGACTGACCAAGGAGTTCAGGCATGATGGGGAGAGAAGTGTGATCCCTTCTGGAATAGTCACCATCAAGAAAGGAGGGGTTGTCGGTGAAGAGATACAGGGGCTCCAGAAATCAGCCCCCCTTTGCTGGGACTCTGATAGCCCTTGACTGGGTTAATGTATCTCCCAGCAGCTCCCAGGAGAGGAAGGCTGGATGGTGCAGGGACACAGGCCAGTTGGGGGAGGAGGATGGAGCAGTGCTTCTGGGGACACTTACTTCCACCAAGACCGCAGGCCCAGCGCAGGCGTTCTTCCTGCAGATCTCTGGGCCCTGACCCAGCCCCTTCCCTCCAGTCCTGGTGGCCTGGGTGCCCACAGGTGTAATAGCACATTTCGTTTATGGTAGCAAGGTAATGAAACTCCTGTCACCCCTCAAGATATCCTGAAATAGACCTCATGCTTTCTTATGTGTGTGATGACTGATCCCCAGAGGCTCCTACTGTATTAGGAGGATACATTTCTTTGTCCTCAGAGGGAGGCATTTCTCTGAACGTTTTCCTCCTCGTTGCTAGCCAAATGAAAGCCTCTGTGAGTTGCTGATTTTCCAGAGGGCCAGTCTGCGCAGTCTCACCCAGCAGCCTGGTCCCCCAGGGGGCGGTCTTTTGTTACCGCTGCAAGGGGGAGTCAGCAGGGAAGAGGGTGCACACCCCATGCCAGCGATATCTGCATGAGACCCTGTGAACCTAGAGCTGGAGAATGTGCTCCCGTCGGCCTTACCAAATGAACACAGCCCGGTATCAACGGCTGTGTTGGGATTGACGTTCGAGCACTAGTTACCAACAGTTTTACGTTTGAGGACTGATTTTCCTGAACTGGCACACAAAGCCTTGGATGTACTAACCTGGGTTTTCCCCCTCGGTTTTATTGAGATATGACCAACACACCGCACTGGCTAAGAGTAAGGAGTATAAACAACACGAGGACTTGACATACATATCATACAACACACTCGTGTGCTCAGGCATTTTCTGCCTTGGCATAATGGAAGTTTAAATATAAAAACACATTTTTTTAGCAGAGAGAATCTTTATATTTTCATTTACAACACCAATCAAGTAATATAAGTTAAAAGAGATCACTTTAACAAAAAGACCAGAACTAAGACATAAAAATGAGTGTTTTCTTACAAAGTACTTTGCTTGGGAAACTGTGTGCATTTCTAAAGTAGCCCCTGGTCAAAGAAAGCTGGAGCTAATCTTGCAGAGTTGCTCTTAGGTCCTGTGATACAATTCTTAGGGGTATTTTCATTATGAGAAACCTTCATCTTTTGTGAACCAATTTGCTTGTTGGAAATAAATGCCATTCTGAGCCACACCTGGTGAACTGGATCAAGTCAAGATGGGTACAGCCATGTCTTGGTCAAAAAATAATATGACTGAGAAACATCTGATATTAAGAACACATTTTTTTAAAAATAGGTTTCGAGGTCTGAAGCCTCCTCGCAGCTTGAGATCACATTAGAGCAACGTAATGTCATTCAGAACCTTAACCTAAGGCAACATTAACTGAACAGAACTAAGGAAATCGATGTGAATTTTATTGTCTTCCTAGGGATTTTGTTTTTAATTTATAAGTATGTTTTGGTTTTAGTAATTTAAGAGCTTTAGTAGATAAAGGTGTTTTTACTCTACCTGTTAGTATGTGTAATAAGCAATATAATAAAAATTATTAATAAATGTCCATTTTACTTATTTTGTTCCTTAGGAAGGAATTTAGTATTTGAAGATGAAATCGCTGCATTGCAGCCTGAAGTTGATAAGCTAAAAACCCTAAATGTGAACAAAATCATTGCACTGGGACACTCTGGTTTTGAAATGGATAAACTCATCGCTCAGAAAGTGAAGGGCGTGGACATCGTGGTAGGAGGGCACTCCAACACATTTCTTTATACAGGTAATTGTTTCAAAAGGATTATACTGGCCAGGATGTCTAGATAGTTTACTTTGTCTCTTTGCCTTTGTAACGGTTATTATTATTTTTACTACTATTTAACACATAATATGTATTACATATATTTTGTAATATGTAATATATATGTAACACACATACATGGTAATGTGTAAATCTTATTGAGAGATATTATTAAGAATAATTTATTGGTTTCATGATTATGTCAATTCCATTTATTTATGTATACTATAAATATATGACATAGATATAAAATATACTATAAAATAAAAAGATTACTGAGCCCCAACCAAAAGTCAGTTTATATCAAAAAGCAACATGTCATATAAAAAATTTTAAGTATAGGGGTGCCTGAGTGATTCAATCCATTAAGCATCTGCCTTCGGCCAGGTCAATGATCCCAGGGTTCTGGGATCGAGCCCACCCTGCCTGAGGCTCCCTGCTCAGTGGGGAGTCTGCTTCTCCCTCTGCCTCTGCTGCTCCCCCTGCTTGTGCTCTCTGGCTTGCACTGTCTTTCAAAAGAATAAATAAAATCTTTTTTTAAAATTTAGGTATAAACAAAATAATGTAAATAAGGCCTTCACAGGTCAAGGTGACAGATTTGAGTTGTAGGTTCGCAGGTAGCAGGAGCTGGAACTCTGGGCTCAAGTCCTAACTCTTCTTCCTACTAGGACCATGAGCATCCTGGAAGCCATAGACGCCATGCTCCTGAAAGCATGCATGTTCCCCTCCCTCCCTCTCCCTCTCTTCCTCCCTTACTGCTTTCCCTCCCACCCTCCCTTCCTCTTTCTCTCTTTCCTTGATGTTAGGTAGTTTTAGTTAGAAAACCTCTTTTTTTCCCTTCTGTGTTGTATAATGTCCCAAAACTTTTGAGTCTGGCTTGGTGAGTCTTTCCTACCATGCTGCCCCACCCCAACTCCCCCCTGCCCTTCACTACTGCATGGAGCTTTGTAGGACTGTTAAGAAAAAGAGGAGGAGGAGGAGGGCCTCCTGGTAACTGACTTTTATCAGCAGTGGGAAGAAAGGCTTTGGTGGGGAACAGCTCTGTCTTTGAAGAGGTTGCTGCTTCACCCACCTCTGTATGGGCTACCTAAGGTGACCCTATTTTTATAAGAGCAAAAATAAAAAATACCCTAAACAGCAAAAACAAACAAACAAACAAACAAAAACCCCAAAAATGTTAAAAGGGGGTTGGCCTGGTGGCTCAGTTCGTTGAACATCTGCCTTCGGCTCAGGTCATGATCCTGGGGTCCTGGGACCGAGTCCCATGCTGGGCTCCCTTTTAGGTGGGGAGCTTGCTTCTCCCTCTCCCTTCCCTCACTTGTGCTCTGTCTTTCTCTGCGCCCCACCAAATAAATAAAATTTAAAAAAAGATTTTTTTTAATGTTAAAAAGGGTTATCAGGAAGAAAAGCATACAGGTAATTTTCACTTTCTTCTTAGCACTTTTGAGTATTTTCAAATAATGAATGCATGTTGCTTTTGCAATCAGAAAGAGAGACACAAATTATAAAAAGAAAAGAAAGAAACAGTATCGGGTCCGAAGTCTTCCTTCCTGATTCACGTCAGAGACCCTCACTGAACCTATTAGCTCTGCTTCAAAATGGGGATGATAACGCTCCAAGTGCCACATTATTGTGAAAATGACGTGAGGTGGTCCATGTAGACGTGGGAGAACACTTCACAAACCGTAAAGAGCTGTGTCCTGGCGTGCAGCCGTGTGGAGGCTGCCCGCCCATCCAAACAGGCCAGTCGGACTGGGGCGCTGGCGAACTCCTTCTCGAGGTGGGGCTGGCCTTCCCTTGAGAAAAGCAGGCCGGTGTCCACGTATCTGATCCTTCCTAACGCAGCTCGCTCGTAGGTGTTTTACCTCTTGGTAGACACAGGCTGGAGAGTAGTGTCGCTGGGTGATACCCTGAGGGTTGTGAAATCAATGTAGTGGGTTAAAAACGTTTAATGGACTAGACTACGATAGGTTAGGCACTTACGTCCCTCACAGGAATATGTGTTGTCTCGTGGAAAAAGCTGTCTGTGGAGCGATGAGGACAGTGCCCGTGCCTCGCAGCGGTAGGTGCGTGTGACAGGACAGTGTCAGGCACTGACAGGGATGGGCATTTCTTAGCATGAGAACCACTAAGGTAACCCCAGGGCAGCTAGAGGGGCCGAGAGCACCAGCGCGGGGAGAGCCCCACTGGGGCAAGTCACGGGGCGGCGTGGGGAGAGGTGCAGACTCGGCCGTTGGGCTGGCTGTGCCAGTCCTGGCGGTGGGCCCCTGTCTCTGCCTGATTTCCCCATCTGCAGAATGGGGGTGGAAACAACTCGATGACAAAAGGTCCCCATGACTCTTCACAGCTGGAATGGACGGGTGGCGGTGAGGTGCCTCAGGACAGGGCCTCGTGCCTGAGCTGCGCTTATCCAGTTCTGCCCCAGCTCTGGGGATGAGGCCTGTGGAAGGCCCTTCCCTGGAGCCTCTGCTTAGCTTTTCTCTGAGGTGGTGTCAGACACCGAGGGCACGCAGTGCCAGCTGCATGGGTGCCCCCAACCCCTTTGTGCTGCGGAGTAGTGGCTTCAGGCTCCGTTGACTTTGATTGAGAGTAAGAAAGGCTTTGTAACTGAAGACCCAACACACACACACAGTCTCACAAACACACGCAGACACAGTCACACACAGTCACACAGAGTCACACACAGTCACACACACAGTGACACAGAGTCACACACAGTCACACACACACAGTCACACACAGTCACACACACACACAGTCACACACAGTCACACACACACAGTGACACAGAGTCACACACAGTCACACACACACAGTCACACACAGTCACACACACACACAGTCACACACAGTCACACACAGTCACACACACACAGTCACACACAGTCACACACACACACAGTCACACACAGTCACACACACACAGTCACACACACAGTCACACACAGTCACACACACACACACAGTCACACAGAGTCACACACAGTCACACACACATACACACACTGAACTTTCACAAAGAACCTGGAGTGCGCCCCGGTTCTATACTACTGTTTTGTTTTTTTTAAAATGTCAGTTACCACCCATTAAATTAGTTTCCTCATATTGTAGCGGGCCCACATTTTGAAAAACTAGCCCTGAATGAAGCATGCCCAACACAGCGGGTGAACAAAGGAATCCACCCCCTCCATTCAGAAGCTGAACTCATTTCCCTGTTCTTCCCCATGTGCCTTTACACCACCTTAACCACCGCCGTCCTAAGCACCGTGGTCGTCCTGGTCACCCAGCCTTGCTGCGTGACCATCAGTCAGTGTGCCCTGCTGGGCCTGAAAAGGTTCAGCGACCATGCCCAGGTTCCCCTTAATGCTGCAGCCTGTCCTTTTGTCCCTGTCACTTTGTTCCAGCCACTGAGGTCCTGCAACACTATGTGCCTCTTGCCAAGTAGATGAGTTTAGTTAATGACGAATGGATGAAAGAAAGATTTCGGGATAAAAATCATGATTTGTTTATACATAAATCTTGAAGTAGATCATTACAGTCTCTGAAAAAACTGCCTCTAAGTCTTAGTCATTTATTTCACGTTTCATGGTTGCTTAGCAAGATTGTTGTTCTCATGAACTTGTTCTCATGAAAATACTCAATTTTGATACTCATCATTTTGAGGGATGAGCTTAACAATTAAGGTAATTCAAGGACAAAAGAGGAGATGAAGCATATTTGCTTGTTTAAATGAATTTTCATAGCCTTAAAAAAAAACTCTGAATTGTTTTTGGAATTAGCATAACTTAAGTTGAGGTTAAATATGATTCGTTAATAAAAGTGTAGTTAAAATAATACATCCCAGGAGCCTGGGTGGCTCAGTCAGTTAAGTGTCTGCCTTCAGCTCAGGTCATAATCCCAGGGTCCTGGGATCGCGTCCCGAGTCGGCTCCCTGCTCAGCAGAGAGTCTGCTTCTCCTTCTGCCTGCCACTCCCCCTGCTTGTGCTCTCTTTCTCTCTCAAAAATAGATAAATAAAATCTTTAAAAAATAATAATACATCCCTTGGAATTTTATATCTTGCCATGCACAGAACCCAACACACACACACACACACACACACACACACACACACACGTATCGGAAAGAAAATTTTACAAAGCATCCAGATTGTGCCTGATATTTTCTGTTCTGTAATTTGTTTAAGGCTGGTTACCACCTATTAAATTAACTTCATCGTACCATAACTAGCCCATTTTTAAAAAAAAACAACTCAGTTTTCAATGAGGCATGACTGAAGCTGCATGAACTGCACCCCCAGCCCACCCCCCTCCCCCCCACCGAATGTTGACCGTCATTCCAGGTTCTTCTGAGAACAACCATCGTGCACATACAGATAACCTAGTATTGCCTGACCATTCTCACGTTGGAATGAAGGGGAGAAGAGGTCCGCCCAACTAGGTTTACAGGATCTTAAAGCTGCAAGGGGTGAGGGAGGGCTAGTCCCCACATGTTTTCTCTAAAGGAACGAAATCCTAGAGTCGCGAACTGTCCGTGTCGTTGCCTTTGAAGAAGAACGTAGTCAAGTGAGAGCAGGTTGAAAGCTGACGCAGGTAGGCCAGGGGACTCTACACCCATGCAGCCCTTGAAGGCAGACTCAATGTGCTCTTTGCCTCCTGTTGCTTGAACTGAATTTTGGATCGTGCCGGTCATCCTGGCTACCTGTGGCTTTGGGTGAGTGGAGACGTCAGTTTCCGCATCTACAGAATAGCATGGTTAGAACTTCCAAGGCTACGACCCCCTGCATTCTAGCATACTGTTCCCCAGAAAGTCATCTATGCAAAGAGCCTGATGGCTTACTTTCCAAACTCTGGGGAAATAATTTTTTTTTTGTACAACACCCTATAACTTCCTTAGGTTACCACAGTGAACTTCATTAAACCTCTAACTCCTTTGCGGCTCCTACCTCCAGGCTCTACCACCCTGGACCCTCCTTCTCACTGCCATCTAATGGTCTCTAACCCACTCCCCAGCATTGCCCAACTTGTGGTCTTCTTCTTTGTCCCAGCTTCTGCCTTTATCCCGGCGGAAAGTTCCATGTGGACGGCTGACCCCATACCCAAGGTTCAGAGTCCCTTGATCCTCTCAACATGCGATTGTCACCTCCACTCCATTTCAGCAGCATTACATGTGAGGCTGGAACCGGGTCATCAGCCGGGATGGCTTCATCTCCAGAGCCCCACTATCCACTTCCCTCGTCATAGCCTCCTGGCTTTCACTTAAAGCCTCTCAGTCCTTATTCCTGGGAGAGCTGGCTGTCAGCCTTACCAAAACCTCAGTCTCCTGGGCTCCTCTCTTCATCCCAGGCCAGCGGACTTCATGTCTCTCTCCTCGTTAGCCTGGACATGTCCATTAGGGACTCTTGGCCATGTCTGTGACTGACACCTGGAAGGCAGGTGCCTGGGACGGTTGAGTGAATATTAACAAATGCAGCACCTTTAAAAGTAAGATTTCTTTGTTTGACCGGTTTTTATGAAACACCTTATTTTCATTGCTTCTAGATGTAGGCACACATTTGTTGAATATGAAATGCAAACCATTTCATTCATTAGAGAATGTAAATGATTTTAAGGGCCACAGGATTTCATTCTCAAAACAAACGGGGTTCACCGTGTAACTATACATAGCACAGGGCAGAAAATGTTCTTCATGCTGCAGCCAGCGGCCAGATGCCGTGTGAGGGGACGACCTGCCCGCCTCACCTGAGTGAGCGAGGGAGGGTGAAGGGCTTCGCTGTTGCTTGCAATCATTGTTCATCTCCATTAATTTTCATTCTTGAAGTTCAGATCATCTTGCCTTTTCAAACAAGAAAATGGTCTCATTATTTACCACATCCACAGGACAGGGAAACCCTATCCAACGAAGAAGCAATTCCTTTGGGCCTCAGTGAGGACTGCTGACATGTGTGTCTTATTAAGTGAACTGGGAAAAGCAATCAGAGGCCAGAGGTGCAGGCAGTCGTTTCAAAGATCACGTCCTTGGTGGCACAGGGACTTGTTCCAGTGGTCGGTCACTCACGACCTTTCAGTCAACTTCTAGCCATAGCCCCACCCCCCACCTCAGCACCAGCCCCCTTCAGGGAGCAAAGTCAGGGCCTTCTGGTTACTGATTTTTGCAGCCACATAACACTGATCTGTCTTAACTGTGTCTCATGAGACTGCTTTCCAAGATGAAGTGGGACTGTCCAACCCCAAAATATAAAAAGGAAGAGCATAAAACATGGTCAAGGTCATTTGGCAGGGTTGGGTTATACGGAAAGCCGATGGCCGCCAACGGTGATATCATAAACCGACTCCCACCACAAAGTACGAGTCTCCTCCTGGGATTACAGTTCATGTCGCCTTAACGTTGCCTCTTCATGGTCTTCTGAGAAGATCTCCTTTTTCCCACCCTCACTTGGAAGCAGCATGGGGTTGTGGAAAGGGCTTTGGACTGCAAAAGACCCCTTCATAAAAATTATCCCAACTGTAATCACCTGAGAGTCACAAATCCCAAACTAATTTATGAGGTCACTCCTCCCTTTAATAAATAAAAAGGCTCTTTATCATACAAAACTTGGAAAATATTGGGGCTTTTCTTACCCCACCCCCATCTGATAATTCCTTGGAGATCTTACATTTGTCCTCATTCCCTTGATCCTAATTTTTACTTCTGCTGAATTCTCAGTCACCTCTGGCCTTGCCTCTCCCAAACCATTCTTTTCTATCCATGCAGTGTAGTACCAAATATGGGAAACTGACTTTTCATCTTCATCTCCCCAAACTCCATCCACACAAGGCAGTTTCCCTTCAAGTCTGCCAGTCACCACAGGGGAGTGGGCCACAGCAGAGCAGGACCCATTACCTGCACTGACCCTCTTCAAGCCTCCCACCATTGCCTCCACAGGGCATGTCTCGCTGGTTGGCTTTTCTTCCTTAGCCCTCCCCACCTCCCAGTCTCCACCCAACTCCCACTTTGGTGTTCTCCTTTTCATTATTTCAGTCTCTACCGCTTTTATCCACAGCTACCCTGAAACTCAGAATTCTCCCACTATTTTTAAGCAAATAATTAAGCACTCTCTGTTTGCCGTCCCACCCCCATCCACGTCCATGTCTGGGAGCCTGTCGTCCCAGACAGAGAGGAGGAAATGAACTGACTGACGTATTTACACGACGGTGTGCCTGTTCTCCTTGTCACCCTGTCAGAAACTTGACCTGTCACAAGTGTTTTACTAAACAGAGAATTCTTTCTCCCTAAAATGGATTCTGCCACCCATTCCACCCTCACTGCTATTCATATATAAATATATATATATATTTTAATTCACACAAAGTATTTAGGTCATTACCATAGGGTGGGACTATGAGTAATTTTTTCCTTCTCCATTGGTCAAATATTCTGTCATGCTAGTTTTACTCTTAATTAAAAAAATTTTTTGAAACCTCTCTAAGCCCTATAACCTTAAGTATTCTTTGTTAAAAGAAACTCTTCCACAGACAATTTGCTGATCTAATAGGCTTTTAGTCAGTGATTCATGAATCGGGCAGGATCCCAGAAGATAGAAAGGAGCTCCAAAGAGCTGTACGAGGCCAGAGAGACTTCCAGACCAAAGTAAGCAGGAACAAGGAAGTTATGCGGGGTGTCTGCTGATTGGTTAAAGCAGGGTTACTTTCCTTCCAGGGAACAAAGGGAAGTTTCGGAGCAGGCGGAGTACCCTGTGCTGGGCTGGCAGACACAGGCTGGTTGACCTCGGCCTGCCTGTTCTGGGACAGCTGAGCACAATTAAGTGTTGGTTTGCTGACGTGGGGCTCAACACGAGTAACTCCATCTTGGACTAAACTTGTTACTTTAACAACTTGAACTATCATAAATACTTTTGTCAAATAATTTTTAAAACGGAGGTGTATACCGAATTTGGGAATCTGAGCTACATAGGTAAGTGACCAAATGCATCTTCTTACCTTTAAAAAATCAGAAAGCAGGAAGGTGGTACTTCATCCGAAGCAGGCTGGCTGTGTCTTCCTCAGTTCTCTTGTCCTCGGTTTATACATTTTGCCGAGGCCTAGACACACCTGTGGTTTTGAATGCGTGACTGCTAATCTAGAAGAGAAATTCCAAATGCTCCGTCATGATTTGGAAGCAGACCTTTGGACGTGCGGACGATCTCCAGGTTCGCAGAGATAAGCTGATTTGACCTGCGTCCTCCGTGCACTGATTGCTCACCAGAGCGACTGAGATGACCTGTGAGAATCAGCTGTTAACTGCAGACCCACAGCATTTCACGCTGCATATAACCACTCCGGGAACGCCGTCTCCAGCTAAATCCTGACTGTCCCTAAAAAATATATCAGGTATACTTCAATTTATGGCCATATGTACCTCCTTTTAATCTCAAGAAAGAAGGTTATTACTTCTGAAAAGAGCACAGTGAGTAAACAACTACGAGAAGTCAGGTTAAGACGAAAACCAGTCTCTCTCCCCATCCCATCCCTTTGGGCTCGGCGCTGCAACAGGCCGTAGTGATAAAACAGTGTTATGATTTTTTTTTTTAATTTGTCACATGAAACCCTGTTCTATAATGTGAAAAGTGAATGGGAGGTCTGGTGCCCGGGAAGCTACTAGGCCATAGGGATGGCCAGATCCTGTGGTGAAGAGAAGGGGATGGCGGAAAGCTGGGACATCACTCCCTCCCCGGCTCTGTCTCCATCAAGCAGCCTCTCCTGACCTCAGGAAGAGAAAGCACAGACCTTAGGCCTGGCCCTGCCGAGCAGTGGAGATCCAGAACCCGGGGCATGTGTCGGAGCTTGGTAAATGTTTGTTGAATGAGTGAATGAATTTGTGGTGACCCCTTGCCCACCCTACAGGACTCCCTTATTTGCTCCAGCCACTCAGGACTGGGTAAAGCCAACAGCCTGGACTGGATTTCATGAAGGTTTTGTGCCCACTCTGGGTACTGCTCCAAGACTCCTCCTCTCCTTCAGACCTCCCACCCTCACTGAATGTCCGAAAGAATTCAGTAAATCAAAGTGTGAGCAAAACAGAAGGACAGAGTCCAGATACGGAGAATGTCCCGCGGCCCCTTAAGGACACAGGACAGCCGGCGTGTCGTGGTTGGGTACAGAGATGGCTGAGGACACTGCGACTCGCCCCTCTGGTTATGGAAGACCTGCTGGCTGGGCAGACGAGAGAGCCCTGGGTCCCGGAAGCTTAAAGCTGCTCCTACACCTGAGACAGGACACAGCCACACGCCTGACCCGGGAGGCGCTGAGGGCACGTCGGCCAGCGCTGTCCACCCTGTGACCCGAGCAGCACTCATGGCAGGGAGCCCGAAGTCTGCACAACCTGAGCAGTCGGCTTCAGGGCTCACATTGCCACAAGGTTTCCTGCATGAGGGGAGAGCTCGTTGCTTAATTAAAAAAAAAAAAAAAAGTTAAACAACTTTTGGGTTAAACCACTGGTCAGATCTCTTGTTTTACAAATTTAGGAAATAAATACAGGCCCCAGGAGCTAAATGTCTCCCTCAACGTCATGAAACCACATTGAAACTGAGTTAGCACCAAAACCCATTCTCTTGACTCCCAGCCCCGGTTCTGCTTTACAAGCTCCCACTCAGCTCATTAGTTAAGAAATTGAATTGAGGGGGGAATTGGGGGAAGGGGTAGGCACAGGCATTGCTCCCTTTACATATGGATTTCACTACAGGGAGAGCATAGAAGTCTTGTCTGGTCCCTGGAAAAGAACTGGCTAAACTACTCAAGCTCAGTCATTCACCAAACATTTATTGAGTGCCTTCTGTGTGCTGGGCAAACCCTGGAGACGTCGCAGCCTCTGATCTCCTGGAACTTGTCTTAAAGGGATATTGACCCTGATCAGATTTTTTCAGTATGCAAATAAATCAATCCTATCATACATAATTACAAAGCACGCTGCAAATGGAGAGGTGCCAGATGCCGTGAGAGCACACAGAGGAAGACCTGACCGAGGCCTCGGGATCAGCACACAGCATTCTCCTGAAAAGCTGACCTTTGGGCTGAGATCAGAAGGGCATCCATCCAGGAGCTAACTTGTAAACACGATCACTCATCTTTATTGACCATCTACCTGAGTCCTGCTCCCCGGCTGCGTTGACTTCTGCAATCCTCCCAGCAAGCTGGGCCTTTCATTCCCCCTGACTTACTCATTCCACAGCTGGAAGCCTGGATCTCCCAGGGCCCTTCACCCATCCCCCACTCCCTCCCCTCTGCAACCACCAGTTCTCTGTATGTATAGGTCTGATTCTGTTTTTGTTTAATTCATTTGTTTTGTGTTTTAGCTTCCACATAAGACTGAAATCATGTGGTATTTGCCTTTCTCAGTCTCACTCAGCACAGTGCCCCCTACGTTCAACCATGTTGTCACAAATGGCAAGATCTCATCCTTTTTTAGGGCTGCCTCATATTTCCTTGCGTGGCTGTACCACATAGGAAGTACGGAAGTCCTTAAACCGGTGCCCACGTGCATTAAAACTGTAGCGAGGACGGCCTTGAAACATTCTGTAATTCATTCAGCCAACTGAAAACCATGTCAAGGGCCTACTCCCTGGGACCTCTGCCACCACGTGACCCCTGTCTTGGCCCCTTCTGGCTACTGGCTGGGCAGTTGTCCAGGCCTGTACTCGGAACACGCACATTCTTGAGGAGCTGCTGTGGCCAAGGCTCCCGGGGCAGAGTCCTGCTAGGTTCCGTCAGGCATTCGCACGGTGCTGGGAAATGCCCCATTTACCAAGCCTAAATGTCAGCCCACAATCCCACAGTTTCTCCACGTTTGGCTCCCAGATTACTTATTTGCTACATGACTGAAGTAGAGTCCTGGTGACTTTCCTGCCGAGATGAAACGTTGGGTTTCGAAAGACAGATGTGTGGCTCTGTGTGGAAATATTTTGGGCATGAGCATCTTTGGCTGAGTAGGATGGTAAAGCAAATGTGAAGCCTTGGATTGCTTTCTCTGCCAGTGGTTTTCCGAGCTTGCCAACTTGAGGGGAGCACTCCGCTGTGGAGAAAGCAGAGATGAGCCAAAACGGACCAGCTACTGCCTCAGCCACTGGGAAGCACCCTCCTTGTTCCTGATTAAGTCCCTTTAAGAAGCAGATGACACGTCTTGTGTTCTCACCTTTTAAGGGGAACATCAAGGCCTTGCAGCACAGACCGGAGCTGGGCTTAGTAGCTCCTCTTTGTAGAATGTGTGATTTGATGAGGCATTTGACCCGATCGTCAAAATCCTGTTACTTTCATTTTAAGCTTGGTTATATCTGTGTGAGGTAGAATAATAAAGGCTAAAAAAAGGTCAGGCTTGGGGCGCCTGGGTGGCTCAGTCGTGAGCATCTGCCTTCAGCTCAGGTCATGATCCCAGGGTCCTGGGATGGAGCCCTGCATCAGGCTCCCTGTCCAGTGGGAAGTCTCTTCTCCCTCTCTCACTCCCCCTGCTTGTGTTCCCGCTCTTGCTGTGTGTCTGTCAAATAAATAAAATCTTAAAAAAAAAAAAAAAAAAAAAAAAGGCTTGCCCTTCTCTAGGGTTTCTGGCAAACTGCCAGTCCTTTCTGAAACTGATTAGGGCCTTTTCCTCCTGGATGGGGTGTTCTCCGCCACCTTGTGGACATGTTGGGAACTGCACCTCTCAATTGGCACCTGCATCTCGGGGCTCAGGGGAGGAACCACAGTCCCTAACCTTCCCCAGGCGAGAAGGTGAGAGGGGGCTGCCACACCCCCTGGTCCAGGCTCCAGGTTTGCCCAAATAAGAACCAGCACAGAACAGAACGAGGATGATGACAGTGTTAAGCTTCCCTGCTGCCCTGCCATGCAGACCATGTACAGCTGTTAGAGCCGGTATCTGGACACTGCAAATGGAGATGGGACAGGCCCTGCACTGGGTCTCAGGTCAGGTGCCTTCATAAAAGGAAACTTTCAAAACTTTTGTCTTTTTTTTTTTTTATCTGAGGAAGTGAGAAAATGAGAGATTAAGGTTGGCAACAGCCGCTTCCTGCTTGTGAGGTCAGCTGGTGTTTGCCGCACCTGTGCTCTATGGTTCTTGACCTGGAATGGGGGCTGCTCTTGGCATAAGAGCAGGGAAGGGCCAGGTTCTTCACCACATCCACCCCAGCTTGTCTTAGCTGAAAGGAGAAGCCCAGATGCAGCTTGGGGGACAAAGGTGCAGCCTTTGGGCTTGCATGTGATTTAGTAAGTGGCCTCTGGCAACCAGCTCTTGCGGTAGGAGATTACCAGATGTAGGCTGTGTTGGGTAGTGGACAGAACATAAGATCCAGTGCCTCACAGCCCTGCTTTTCTGTCCGCTCTCCTTCACATACCAGACTGCACATAACAAACCAGTGTGACCTTGGGCACATCGCCTGTGACAATCAGTGTTCTCATCTGTAAAGTGGGGACAGTAATAGAACCTGCCTCATGGGATGCTTAGAAGATGAAATGAGACCTAGGGGCCAACTCTCATAACTGGTCCACGTGAGTAGCCAGCATGTGCTGAAGATTCCTGGGCCCTCTGTAAACACAGGAAGGACTGGTCAAGGGTGTGGGGGGTTCAAAGGTATCTGTTCTATAGTCTTTGATTCAAAACTGCCAAAACAGGGCCTTGTCTCCGTGGTAAGGTGTGCCTGAAGGAGGGTCGCAGTTACAGAACTGAAACGTGCCAAGTGATGAGAGGCCAGGGCCCGTCCTCCATGCGGGCGGGCTCCCCACCCTCCTGCAAGCGCATGTCCAGGAGGCAGTGGTGGGATGAGCCCTTCAGCCTCTGGGTGATGAGTTAGCTCCCAGGCTCTCCCCAGGGGACCCTGTGAGACAGAAGGCAGCAGAACCTGGCCGATGTGAGGTCTGGCTGGGTGAGTAGTGTGCATGCTAGTTGGCTGCCAGTCAACACGGCTCTTCCAAAAGCACCTAAAGGGACGCAGATTTTAGCAGCAAAACCTGAGGACAAGCTTTGTCACTTCTGCCCATCTTCCATTAAGGATTCCAAGCTCTAGATTGTGTGTGTAGGGTTTCTAGAGGTTGCCATCCCCTCATAAGGGAAAGAAATATGTATTTATTTTCTATCCTGTGCCAGGCACTATGCTAGGAAGTTTAGACATTTAATCCTCTCAACAGCCCTGTGAAATTGGAATTGTTATTTCACCCATTTTACAGGTGAGGAAGCTGAAATGCAGGAAGTAAAGTGGCTTGGCTAGTCTACCCGGCTACTGAGAATGGAGCCCGGGTCAGGATGGAGGTCGGATAGTCTGAGCAGTATTGTGTCTTTGTGTCCCCCGCTGCACCAGGCACGGGACCATGGACTTGGGAAGAGCTCCACAAATGTCTGCCAAGTTGAGAATGGAAGGATTCATGTGCCAAAGAGCCTTTGGAAACAGGGATAGATGCCCAAGCATGGCTCTAAAAGACCAGCTGTGTAGGGCAGCAGCTAGCAAACCATCCATTCAGAACTCCTTGTCATCTGGCCAGTGGCCTGCTGGCATGCAGCCAGCCGTGTACAAGGGCTGACTTGATCAGTGTTGGCTCTTGTATTTTAGGCACTCCACCTTCCAGAGAGGTGCCGGCTGGGAAGTACCCATTCATAGTCACGTCCGATGATGGGCGGAAGGTTCCTGTGGTCCAGGCCTATGCTTTTGGCAAATACCTAGGCTATTTGAAGGTTGAGTTTGATGAAAAAGGAAATGTCATCGCTTCACATGGAAATCCCATTCTTCTCAACAGCAGCATTCTCGAAGGTATGTGAAACTCAAGGGAAGAGTCCACCAATCCAAAAGTTAGATGGCTGGACTTGTGTTGTTAGTGTTTCAGGAAAAGACTATAATACCTTTGAAGAATTGAGTTCTCCCTTAAGTTTGCCCTCTTCATGGACAAGGAGATTGAAAACACCCAAATGTCCCAAATCCCATTTGCTTCCCCAAGTCCTCTCGGCATCAGACACCGTGTCATTGCTTCTTGTGCCTTCTCAAGCTTCACCCGGGCATGGGAAAGCCACTCTCAACTCGTGTCCGGAGGAGAGCTGCTCACTGAAGCAAAGGGGTTCACACTGGCTAGAGCAGGGCTCCAACCCCAGCCCCACCACCAGGAGCAGCATGCCTGGGGCAAGTTGCCCAGTCTCAGTGACTTCAGTTTCTGTATCAGATGTGGGAGCATCTTTCTTTGTTGTCTGGGACTCAGAGTAAAGTACATCTTATGTCATCCATTTGCACGTAGTATACGTGACCACACTCCTGTGCCTCTGTCACCTGCCTTTTACTGCTTACCATGATCAGATCAGGGAAGGGGGGGCTGGGGGTGCCTTGCAGAGACTGTGGTCACAACACAGACCTCTCAATAGCCAGAGGGACCACACAGACAGCAGAACCTCAGCAGGCCCTTTACACCTGCACTGGAGGCCTTTCACCAACCCCCACCCCCACCCCCCGACCCCACCACTGATGCTACCCCAGGTGGGCCCACAGGTGCTCATTCAGGTGTGATGAGTTGATGTTAGGATATTCACTGTCTGGAGCACCTGGCGGGCTCAGCTGGTTGAGCGTCTGACTCTTGTTTTCGGTTCAGGTCATGATCCCACGGTCCTGAGGTTGAGCCCCATGCTCAGCCCCGAGTAGGGCTCTGTGCTCAGTGGGGAGTCTTCTTGAGATTCTCTCCCTCCCTCTCTCTCCAGCCCTTCCCCCCACCACTCGTGTATGCATGCACTTGCACACGTGCGTGTGCTGTCTCTCTCTCCCTAAAATAAATAATTTTGTTTAAAAAGGATACTCAGTGCATCTTTAAATTAAGATCCATTCCTAGTCTTATTACCAAGAAACAGAATTTCCTGAGGAAATTTCACAAACTAAAATGTAGACGAATTATGATAAAGAAATGTATCGTTACAGTAGGTAAGCTAAATGATCGTTGATCCCTTCTCCAAAATGTAGGCCAGGGCGAGGCCTGCCTTAACTGCAGGCTAATTTTTTTTTCTTTCTTTGCATGCTTCTAGATCCAAGCATAAAAGCAGACATTAACAAATGGAGGGTAAAATTAGATAATTATTCTACTCAGGAATTGGGGAAAACAATCGTCTATCTGGATGGCTCCACTCAGTCATGCCGCTTTAAGGAGTGCAACATGGGCAACCTGATTTGTGATGCTATGGTGAGTGGTCCCCAGGAGTGCAGTCCTGTGCCTCGGGAGGGAGGAGGGAGCAGAGGGGGATGCAAGGAGGGACAACCTGATAATTACAAAATGGAGGATTTTTAAAAAATTAGTGCCCAAACTAAAGCTTGGGGTGGATTCATACTGCATACCTTGAGAGGTGCCCATCTAGACCAGCTGACCATCACTTTATTGCTTTGCGAGAACTGAAGCCATTCTTGGAAGTTGTTCATTTTGGATGGTCTGAATACACAAAACTTCACTACTCTGAAGATGCAGGCACAGTAGATAAAACACATCCGCTTGGGCCTGGCTTGACCAGTGTCTCACTGATCTGTCCTCTTGGCTCCAGAGAACGAGGCCTTGTGTGGCTGGGAGCCTCCTTCCCAAGCAGAGAATGACAACACGCACTTATATAGTAAGACCTGTGGCTGAACGCATGACCCATGAAAACACCCCTCTGTCAAACTACCTGCAGACAGACTGGCTGTGGCAGCCGCTTGGGGGCCATGCTGAGCCACGGTCCCCAGGTCAGACTCAGCACTCCCACCGAAGCCTGCACCCGGGGGAAGCCTGCACCCGGGGGGCTGACTGTCTGTGCCAGGCATATACACACTCAGTAACTGACTGCCAAGTAAATAACAGTGTTCACACTTTGCAAGGTGAGACCAGTGCTGGCTCCCCAGCACTATGCAGCCATGCAGAAGAAGGAGCTAAAGAGAAGCCTGTATGGGAATGTTTAGAGAAAGGTCTGAAAGGAAACAAGCTGTTAGCAGTGCTTACCACTCTGTTAAGAGGCTGAGGCAAGTATAAGAAAACTTTTGCTTTTGTGCTTTTTTTTTCAAATCAGAATGTATTCATCTAATTTCTTGTAACTAAACATATACTTTGTAGAAGAAAAGAATGAAATGGATTCCTCCATTTCAGGAGTCAGTCTCTGTGCCTCTCAAATTGCCAACCTGGGAATTGGCTGGGGACCTGACATGGAGGCCAGGGTGAGGGGCCTGTAGGGGGGGTGGGCAGCGTGGCAGGCCAGCCCTGTCCTAACACTAGAGCCAATCTTGTTAAAGCCCACCCACCTGTGAGGACAGGGGTCTTAGGAGAGGGGGCTCAGAGCTACTTGCTTTTAAAAGTCTGACCCAGGACTGGTCAGAGTTCCCTGTTTTTGCTTCTCAGAGCATAGAACTAATTCTAATTATACTTGAGAAGTCTCTGGGGACAGAGGGGCAGGGAAGAGTAGCTTTATTTCCTCAGTTCCACATTCCTGGAACTGACCCTGAGGAAGAAGATCCAGAATAACTAACGCAAATTCATGCTACTGTTGCAGATTAACAACAATATTAGACACCCGGACGGAGTGTCGTGGAACCATGTGTCCATGTGCATTTTAAATGGAGGTGCCATTCGGTCGCCCATTGACGAACGGAACAACGGTAAACTTCCCAGGCTCAGGGTCGGTAACTCAGTGCGTTCGGTCTCTGACCATGCCCACGGGGAGCCTCGGCTCATCTCTGCTGTCACCGCAACGTCAGGCTCTTCAGTTCGGGTCCACCGCTACTCAATTCAGTGCCTAACCAGGACGCACACATTCTTGTGTGTTCTCGTGTGTATTCACACACAGAGGTAGCAGCTAGGGTTAATGGAACCCAATCTTGATCTAAACTTCAGACTCACAAAGCCAAATACTAATTATTGCTGATTAATTCAAAATACTGACAGTCTCCTCCTTGATATTCAGAAAGAGAAAGGGGCAAATTGCCAGTCTTTCGTGCTGGAAAAAAACACCCTACTAGATTAAATTTTTTTAGTGCATTTATAGATATCCAGGATATCAGATGGGAAAACAAACCAACAAGACAGAGATTCAGGACACTCTTGCAATCGTCCCTAATATGCTATCAAAACCAGGTAGTCTCAGTGTGAAGCCCCAAGCTCAGCTCATTGTCAAACAGGGACAGGTGGCAGGGACGCATTGCCTGTCTGGAGGGAACAGAGCAATGCAGAACACCCACTGAGGATCCAGCTGCAAGCCAGAGATCCAGGGCAGAGCCCCGGCGACTTTGGAGCCATTTCTAAGCTCCTGCCATCTTGCCCAGTGGAAGAGAGCATGGCCAGAGGCCTCTTGAATCCATTCCCTCCCTAAGTGTCAGGAACACTTGCACTGCTGATGCTGTCCTAATAGCGTTCCCAGAGCCTCATGTCTCCCTCATCTCCACCAATCCTAAAGGAAGCCGGTCTTGGGGCAAGCTTATTCTCAAGCTGTTTTTCTTCTTGTCTCATCTGCAACTACCCTCAGGCACAATTACCTGGGAGAACCTGGCTGCTGTGTTGCCCTTTGGGGAAACCTTTGACCTGATCCAATTAAAAGGCTCCACGCTGAAGAAGGCCTTTGAGCACAGTGTGCACCGCTATGGCCAGTCTACTGGAGAGTTCCTGCAGGTGGGCGGTAAGTCACCCTTCAACGTGACATGGGATTTCCTGCTGCTTGCCTTAGTTCCCCACATACCAGGACCTCCATGGCCATTTGTTTAGGTCTTCCTCCACCCAACACCAGTGCATAGTCTTTCAATGGCCATGGATTCCCCGACCACTGAGATTAGGTCAGGGTTAAAGCCCCAAGGCCATGGTAGTGAGCAGTATTTGCTACATCTGATTTGGACATCAGATGGACCCTCTATAGGAACTGGCCCTCCAAATTCTAAGCAGGTTAGCTGCCTTGAGGTCTAGTTTCTATTAAAATCTAAGTTGTTTAGACATTCAGTATTCTTTGCTTAAAACAAAAAGCAAAAACAAAAAAACAGCCCTTCTCTGTTCTCTTCATAATTGCCTGGAACCATGCAGCGACTCAAAGGAATGTAGTGGCCGATCGGTTTTAACAAGGATGATTTCTGGGAGCGGCAGCCACACATAGACACATTGGGACACCTGGTTCTGGTTCCACTGTGACCTGGGACAGGTCTTCAACCTCTCTGAATGCAGTGAGAAAACCTGCCCTACTCCTCTGATCACAGATCACAGTGAAAATGGAATGAAAATAAATGCTTCCCAAATTGACAAGGACTTCTGAAACATTTTTGTCCAGAATGATTTCTACAGTTCGATGAGTTAATCTTTAAAATATTAATAACTTTATTAACTTTGACTCTGACACCATATGTTGGGGGTTTTTTTTGTTTTGTTTTTTTTACTGTGGATGGTAGGTGATTGCTTGGTCTCATCCTCCCTCTGTAGAACCCCCCCCACTCTTGGGACTGAGGGGCTGCAGATGGTGGGGGAGCCCCACCTGCTGCCTATGGGGTAACCCAAACAGTCTGCATTTTTCCAGGACAGAGTTGGGGGGACAACAGGGTTTTGATGCTCCAGCACAGTGCTGGGTAAGTTACCTGTTTTGTGAAAGTCATCCAAGCCCAAATTATTACCATTTAGGAGTCTTCAAAATTCTAACACATGTTCTGCACCTCTCATCTATTTCTCATTTTCCAAAGCCATTGCACAAGTTGCTGACCAATTCATTTCGAATTTTAAAAAGATGTGATTTCTCCCTGCATTGCTACCGCTGGCCCATTCTGAGCCAGAGCCAATTTTCCTCCCGGTGGTTCTCAGACCTCCCAGGACTGGAGGATAATCGTAACCAAATGCTGCAGTGTCATCTCAACTCCCCTGCTGAAACTTCACTCAAGCTCGCACTCCATGAAAACCCAGCTCAGGGCCCCAGTTGCAGATTTTGGCCAAAATCTCTTTCTTAGAAATCTCTTTCTTAGATCTCTTGGATCCAGTGACAACAGACTCGTTTCTCTTCTAGGAATTCAAGTGGTGTATGATCTTTCCCGAAAACCTGGGGACAGAGTAGTCAAATTAGATGTTCTTTGTACCCAATGTCGAGTGCCCAGTTACGAGCCTCTCCAAATGGGTAAGACATATAAGGTAGTCCTCCCAAGCTTCCTCGCCAATGGTGGAGATGGATTCCGGATGATAAAAGATGAAGCATTAAGACACGACTCTGGTAAGCACAATCTCCCTCCCCCTACTCCAAAAGTACTCACAAACAACAGTACTGGTCCAGAGAGGGGAGCTACTCATGATGCCAGGACTGCAAAGCCAGAACAAGATCCCGCCCGTGTTGCCAGCTCGCCCCAGCTTTGTTGGAAAACAGCAGCACAGCACTGGGGAAGATGTGCCCTGCCCCTCCCCAGCACACAGACCCACCCGTCCAAGCCCAAAATGTTTTAAAACTCTTTTAAGCACATATAAACGGCTATTCAGATTGTGAAATATGAGTAAGTTTTGCACATACAGAAAAACCTTATCTCCAGAACTTTAGATTGGATCTGGAAAATCCTATAAACTTTCTTGAAGTATTTAGTGTGAATAGATGAGGTAGGAGTGGATGGGATGTGCTCCCCTCCCCCCTTTCAGCACAGTGGGTTGGTGGAGCAAATTATAAGAACCACCATACTTGACTTCAGTCAACATTTTTGGCAGCATTTAGGATCATTTTACCCCAGCCTCACTTTTAAAAATCAGTTCTGAGAACCACTTCATGTAGAAGTCCACTCATGGGAGATACCTGGGAGATTTGAGTCCCACAAAGGCCCTGAGGATGCCACCAGCACAGGGCTTTTAAGATAATTAATTTTTAAAAAAGAACCACTTCACATGCATAAAGTCCACTGGTAGAATATACTACCCCTTCCTCTTCTCCAGGGCAGAAGCCAGTGTGCTTGTAAGACACATGCAAAGCTTCTCTTCATTTCCAGGAAGGAGCTCGGCTAGGTTCCTCCTCTGCTCTACCATGGTGGGCCTGCTATTTTAACTGCTTGCTCCAAAGAGGGTAGAGAGCAGAGCTGGGGCAAAGGAGGCAGCCCTTCCTGCCAGGAAAGGCACTGGCTGCTTCTGTCCATTCCATGATAGAAGATGGAAGGGCAGGATTAAAAAGGTGTCCTCTTGAGTCCCACATGAGACAGAGGCTGGTGGCTGTGCATTACCCGAGCCCAGACCTACAGGTGTTGGAGAGGAGGAGCTCACATAGAAGGTTTAGGAAGCCTTGGCCCTAAGGGTTCTCAACCTTAGCTATACATCAGAATCACTTGGGGAGCATTTTATTTTTTTTTTATTTTTTTTTTTAGAATTTATTTATTTATTTGACAGAGAGAGCCAGCGAGAGAGGGAACACAAGCAGGGGGAGTGGGAGATGAAGAAGCAGGCTCATAGCGGAGGAGCCTGATGTGGGGCTCGAACCCAGAATGCTGGGATCACGCCCTGAGCCGAAGGCAGATGCTTAACCACTGCGCTACCCAGGCGCCCCTTGGGGAGCATTTTAAACTAAATACCAATACCTTGGCCCCAACTTTTAAGACATTCTGATTTAACTGGGTTGGGATAAAAGTCTCTTCCAGTGATTCTAATGCAGGAGTGAGAAGCACAGCACAGAGTTCTTTTTTAAATATTAGTGATAAATATTTTTATTGAGGTATAACTGACATATAACATTGTATTAGTTTCAGATGTACAACATGACTCAGTATATGTATATATTGTGAAAGGGTCATCACAATGTCTAGTTAACATCATATAGTTATGGGGACTTTTAAGATCTGCTTTCATAGCAACTTTCAAATATGGAGTACAGTATCTAGGTACTATGCTGCACATTACATCCCTATGACTTACTTGTACTGGAACCCTGGACTTTTGATCCCCTTCACCCGCTCTGCCCATCCCCCCCCCCCACCACTTCTGGCAACCACCAGTCTGTTCTCTGTATCTACAAGCTTGGTTTTGTTGCTATTGCTTAATTCCACATATAAGCGAGATCCTATGGTATTGTCTTTCTCTGACTTATTTCACTTAGCATAATGCCCTCAGGGTCCGTCCATGTTACTGCAAAAGACAAGATTTCATTTTTGTGGCTGAATAGTACCCCATTGTGCATACGTGTGTGTGTGTGTCACATTTTATCCATTCATCCACCAGTGACACTTTTTTCCACATCTTGGCTATTGTAAATAATGCTGCAGTGAACATGGGGGTGCATATTTCTTCTTGAATTGGTGTTTTTGTTTATTTCAAATACTCAGAAGTGGAATTGCTGGATCATACAGTGGTCCTATTTTTGATTTTTGTTTCCCGCAGGGGCTGCACCAGTTCCACTCCCACCAACAGTGCACCAGGGTTCCTTTCTCCACATCCTTTTCAACACTTGTTATTTCTTGTCTTTTTTGATAATAGCCATTCTAACCGGTGAGGTGATACCGTAGCTTTGATTTGCATTTTCTCTGATGAGTGCTCTTGAGCATCTTTTCATGGTGTCTGTTGGCCATCCGTATGTCTTCTTTGGAAAGACGTCTATTCAGATCCTCTGCCAATTTTTTAATCAGATTTTTGTTGTTTTTGTTTTGAGTTGTAGGAGTTCTTTGTGTATTTTGGGTATTAACCCATCAGCAGATATAGGATTTGTCAAGTGGCATAATTAAAACAAAATTTTTGTCAGGTCCCTATGTGTTTGTTGTAGTTACGGCAATTGGTATTTTTTTAATCACGTCTCCTCTCTTTTGGAAATGAAGTCTCCATTGTCTGTCAATTATGTGAAAATGATTTCTGACCAGGCAAGCAGAAGGAAGCTACTTTTATGTCTCAACTAATTGTTTTTGACCAGTTGGCTAATGCCCTTTTTTTGGAGTGGTTCAAAAGCAATAATGTCAACAACCATTTTCTTGAGTCATCTCAGAGTTGACTAAGTTACCTAATTATCTAGCAGAGAACAATGGGCACATTTGACATCTGGGACATGAAACAGCATCAAATTCTTTTACCTTTGATTACCACTCTTCTTGTCTTTTGTGACATTTTATCCCTGCTTATGAAAGAAGTATCTTTCCTCTTATAATTATAGAGGACTTTAGAGAAATACATTGGTTTTCTCACTTCTTACTCTTGACAGTTACTTACTCTGTAAGTAAAACAATGTATATATTTTTCTAGGTGACCAAGATATCAATGTGGTTTCTGGATACATCTTAAAAATGAAAGTAATTTATCCAGCGGTTGAAGGTCGGATCAAGTTTTCTGCAGGAACTCATTGTCATGGAAGCTTTTCTCTAATATTTCTTTCGTTTTTGGCAGTGATCATTGTTTTATACCAATAGCCAAAAATTCTTCTTGCCATTAATGTGTGGAACTGCATTTTTTTCCAAGTGAGATTCAAGTCTGCCTTTTAGGAACTGGCTTGGTGATGGCACAGACCATCTTTGCAGGCGCCTAGAAGCTGAGCTTAGAGGATTGTTAAATGAAGACACTGACATCATCACACAGGATCAGCAAGTTAATGAATACACAGGAAAAAAATGAAAATGAGCCCTTTGACAGGAAGGCCAACCCTCTTTAGTTTACATATGCAAATTTTAATAAAATTTTATTAACAATTTTAAACCACAGAAATCATTTTTCTCCTTTATATCCATTTTAATCCACCAAACAACTATGTTTACATTTTATCACTTTTCATTTACAAGGGAGTTTTAAGCACATTATCTTATTTGATGCCTGTAACTTTGGTGGGCAAGGCAGGTATTGTTTTTTCCCATTTGTCAGATGGGCAACTGAAGCTCAGAAAGAGCAGACTTGTTCAAGGCCATGCAGCTGAAAGTGACACATCTAAGACCTACACCCAGGTTTTCTGACCTCAAGTGCAGCACTCTTTCAACTACATCCAGTTGCTGTTGGGAATGGTACTTAGTGGCTTTCTCTCTTCAGAACTATCAACAGCATCAAGCGCCTAGACGATAAGTGTCTGCTTTATTTCATGTCTCTATTTTTTCCTTTTTAGATCCTGTTGTTATAGTGAGTTTAATGGACTAACACAGGGTAGCATTCTCTCTTGTACAACCCATGTGCCTTTATGAGTCAGGGAACAAACAGTGCAGCAAATGATGGGAAAGGCAAAAAATAGTCCAGGATCAGGGAGAAAGGGAAGGGAAGAACAGGACACCCAGGATGTATTTACATTACAGAAGAAAAAGAGCTAAAGGGCATTTAGATTTGTTAGATATTTGTTAAGGACTAGCAGCATAGTGCCTGACATGTGGTATGAGCTGTTAATAATTTTATGGGATTCCATCAATCTGCCTCTGTGCTCTTTCCTTCCTTCTTTCTAATGTAAAGGTACCATTAAAGAACCTTCTAAGACAAGGTGTAATTCTAAACCTGCACCTGTCCCTCCCCAGCAAGATGCCAGCCCTGTACTTTAGTCACGCTATACACACACACACACACTCTCTCTCTCTCTCTCCCCGCCCCCACCCCAGTTAAGGAAAATCCAGAGGGAAGACGAGACAAGGATTGATTTTTAAAAGTGATATTACACAAGGATCATTCTCAAATATATATGAGAACTCCTGCCTGGGAGTGCATCCCTCTGAGCGGAACCTCAAGAAACACCCAGACTGATGAAATGATTTACACCCAGAAGAACAAATACTTGCCTAAGGTGGTCATGAGGCCATGCGAGCCTGCTCAGCATTGCACAAATGATTCAAAAAGAAATGGGAGCCTTCACCTTAAAAACTGGTGAGCAAATAGCAGTAGATGTTTGGAGAAGCGGTGCTTGTTGCTTAATGTTTAAAAATATGAAGTACACTTGATACAAAAATACACTTTTAAACTCTGTAACATCTTTAAAAAGGCTACTGCAGTAAAATAATGCCCTCAGTTTTATGAATCTACAGATTAGCTATAAGTAAACAAATGTCAGTAAGATTATAAGAGGAAAATTCGAGAAAGGTGCATTTGGAGTACATTTTTTATGCTTAGCCAGTAAAATAGAACAAATACTACTGGAGCACTAATTTTTAAAGAATATTTTTGTTAGTTTTCTAAATATATGTGCATGTGTTGTGCAGTGGTTTAAGAAATGACCTCAGACACTTTGCAATTGAAGATTCAATTGTGCAATTCAATTGTGCAATAAAACTGAAGATATGCTCCTTGTCTTTGGTAGTTATTTCTTCTCTCAAGCCAACACTATAATCTGAGATGATATGACTGAAGCAAAACTTTGACAGCTTATCACCGGTATCATTTCCCTTGACCGTAAGTCCCTTGCCATCTGACAACCCTATCCTCTTTCTCAACCAAAAAATGAGAAGAAAAATGAACGCAGTAAATAAAGGATATGTTAAGTAATACCACGATATATTCTGGCTTCATGTACAGAATCTGACGTAGAAACTGTTTTGAGGCCTGTTGTTTACTAAAAATAAAAATGATCAAGCTAGACAATGCTGGGGATTTAATTTATCTGAACTGGCTGTACATCTAAGAATCTTCAAGCGTACTGATAACACAATAAACCAACTGTCACACACTGATCAGATTAGTACATTAAATTCACTTGGTGGCAGAGCTGCCTTCAGCAGTTTGCAGCAAAGAGTAAGCTGGGTTTCTTAGGAGAGAGTTGAGGCTGCCAATAGTTGTCCGTTACAAAAAGTTGCTCCGTAAAGACTAAGCAGTCCCATGGATATATGGCTAGGCTTGTCAAAATTAGCAAAGGTTCCTGATTAGTTACCTGGGACTGCTGTAATAAACTGACACAATCTGGATGGCTTAAACAACAAATTTATCGTCTCACCATTCTGGAGGCTAGAAGTCTGAGATCCAGTTGGCAGGGTTGTTTCCTTCTGAAAACTGTGGTGAAGAATCTATTCCAAGCCTCTCCCCCAGCTTCTGGTGGCCTCAGGCATTCCTTGCCTTATAGCTGGTATTTTCTCCATGTTTTTACATCCCTTTCCTTCAGTATGTCTGCCTCCGTGCCTCCCCCTCATTTTTTCCTAGGATTTACTTATTTAATCTGGGAGAGAGAGAGAGAAGACAGAATCTCAAGCAGACTCCCTGACGAGTGCAGAGCCTGACACAGGGCTCGATCTCATGACCCTGAGATCATGACTGGAGCTGAAACTAAGAGTTGGATACTTAACCGACTGTACCACCCAGGTGCCCCTCTATGTCCACTTTTATTAGGACAAAGTCATACTGGATTAGGCCCACTGTAATGACTTCATTTTAGTCACCTACAAAAACAGTATTTCCAAATAAGGTCACATTCACAGATACTGGGAATTAGACTGAAGCCCCACCATCTTTTCAGGGGACACAGTTCATCCCTTTAATATAGTCTCCTGGCACGAAACAGAATCAGCTGGGGCAACCCGGCAGCCACCAGCAGCTTCTGTGACTTACACATTTTGCAAATGAAAGATTATAATGAATGTTATTTTTGTACTGGTAAAATAGGATATATTTTAGCAGTTGATTTGGCTCAAGTACAGCAAATCAAAAGGCACCAGTTTTCTTACCTGATGCAGCCAAAAGGAGGTGTTTTACCCAAAAAACAAAAAATATAGTGAAGAAATGGGCAGAAGACACGAACAGACATTTCTCCAAAGAAGACATACAAATGGCCAAAAGACACATAAAAAAAAAATAACATCAGTGGGTATCAGGGAAATACAAATCAAAACCACAATGAGATACCACATCACACTGGTCAGAATGGCTAAAATTAACAACTCAGGAAACAACAGATGTTGTTGAGGTTGTGGAGAAAGGGGAACCCTCTTACACTGTTGGTGGGAATGCCAACTGGTGCAGCCAATTTGGAAGACAGTACAGAGGTTCCTCAGAAAGGTAAAAATAGAGCTACCCTACGACCCAGAAATTGCACTACTAGGGATTTATCCAAAGGATACAAACAGTGATTCGAAGGGGCACCAGCACCCCAATGTTTACAGTAGCAATGTCCACAATAGCTAAACTATATAAAGAGCCCAGATGTCCATGGACTGATGAATTGATAAAGAAGATAAAGATACACACACACACACACACACACACACACACACACACACACACACACACAATGGAATACTACTCACCCATCAAAAAGAATGAAATCTTGCCATTTGCAATGACGTGGATGGAACTAGAAGTATTATGCTAAGCAAAATATGTCAGTCAGAGAAAGGCAAATTATCATATGATTTCACTCATATGTGGAATTTAAGAAACAAAACAGATGAACACAGTGGAAGGGAAGGAAAAATAAGACAAAATCAGAGAGGGAGACAAACCATAAGAGACTCTTAACTATAGGAAACAAACAGAGTTGCTGGCGGGGAGGTGGGTAAGGGGATGGGATAACTGGGTGATGGGCATTAAGGAGGGCACGTGATGGAATGAGCACTGGGTGTTATATGCAACTGATGAATCACTAAATTCTACCTCTGAAACTAATAATACACTATATGTTAATTAAATTGAATTTAAAAAAAAAAAAGATAGTTGCCTTTCTCCAAAGATTCAATTCCCCCGTTCCCTAATATGAAGGTAATATGAAGGTAATTATAACTTTTCTAACAGTATTCCTTTTTCTCCCCTCTTTTGTTCTCTTCTATCAGGGATTAGCAAACTATAGCCTGAGGGCCAAATCCTTCCTGCCACTGCTTTAGGTAAATAGGGTGTCACTGAAATACATTCCTTCCTGCCACTGCTTTAGGTAAATAGGGTGTCACTGAAATACATCTATTATCTGGAGTGTTTGATAGAAAAAGACCATAAATATGAAATTAATGAAAAAAAGTGAAATAAAAAAACTATTTTTCCCTGGAGCTTATAGGCCTCAGGTTAAAGATTTCTCCTCTGTGTATCCAGCACTGTCAAAGAATTACTGGATACATTACAGAAAGCATAGTTAAAATGGAATATAGTGAACTGGCAAGACCTATTCATTTGTTCATTCATTCATTTAGTCAACTATTATGCTAATGTTGACTATATCTGAAATTACAACTTGTGTATATATCATTACACAGTCTGTTAAGAACCGTAGCAAATTAGACTTCTATTCATATTTCTATTGTAAAATCAAATGGTTTTTATTTTTAGTAAGTCAATAAATGATAATTTAAGTGCTTGCTTACAATCATTTCTCAGAATCTTCTGATATCTATAATTATACATAAAACACAATTTTATAATGTCCTTTTAAATCTGAAAACATCTTTCCATCTATTTCATGTCATTTTATCCCCTCAAGCAGAAACACTGAGAGTTGTTTCTAGAAAAACATTTCAAAATGAGAAGCTCAGGTACTAGGGGACACACATAAAGATGGATAGAAAGTAATGTACAAAGTAAACTGTTTGAAATGACTGGGGAACATACTTTTTAAAAAGGATCCAAAAAGTGCCTACTTTTGGAAATAAAAGCTTCTTTTATGGGGCAACACTGACAAGCACATGAATGAAGATGAGAGACAACCTAAGTTTGAATTCTAACTTCAGTACTGTCTCTGGCTTCGATATCCTTACCTATAATATAGAAATAATATCATCTCACAATTACTGTGATGGATGAGAAAATGTGATAGTGTATATAAAATGCCTGGCTGACAGAGACTGCAACTAGTTCCTTTTCCTTTTATAAAGTGAATGATTACTTTTGTATGTGTAGATTTTTATACATCACGTTTTCTTTAAATAGAGCTCACCCAATGCTATTAATTGAATTGTATCCTCCTAAAATTCTTATGTTGGGGGCACGTGGGTGGCTCAGGCAGTTAAGCATCTGCTTTCAGCTCAGATCATGACCCTGGAGTCCTGGGCCTGAGTCCCATGTTGGGCTCTCTGCTCCTCGGGGAACCTGCTTCTCCCTCTCCCTCTGCCTCTCTCCCCGCTCATGCTCTCTCTCTCAAATAAATAAATAAAATCTTAAAAAAAAAAAATTCTTATGTTGAAGCCCAAAACTGCTTTAACACAAAAATTCTCCATATTTGGAGATGGGGCCTTTAGGAGGTAATTAAGGTTCAGTGAGGTTGTAAGAGTGGAACCCTAATCCAATAGGATTGGTGGCCTTGTAAGGAGGAGGAGAGAGAGAGATCTCTTTCTCTCTTCCCACACACCTACACAAAGAGGTCAGGAGCACATGTGAGAAGGTGGCCAACTGCAAACCAAAAGAAGAGGCCTCGGAATGAAACCTACCTTGTCAGCACCTCATCTTGGACTTCTAGCCTCCAGAACTGTGAGAAATAAATCTGTTGTTTAAGCCACCCAGCCTGTGATATTTGTTATGGCAGCCCAGGCAGAATGATGCACTCCTGATGCACAAGATTTTTCTCATCTAAATAAAGAGAATATTACAATTTATAGAAGAGTAGGTAAGAATGGCATAAAAAGGGCTGTAAATATTTTATTTTTCCAGTTTGCCATGACATTTTAAATAACAGTATTTAAAATGCTACGGATTTAAGTGTGAAGAGTTAGCCTGATTAATCTTCCACCTGTCCCTGAGAAATTAGTAAATGTTTAAGGCTTGGTTATTAAAGTACCAATTCACAGAAACTCATATATATTCTAGAATTTTCAAGCAATGAAAAATATAATAAAACTGACAAAACCTTTTCAAAAATTACAATACCTAATAACCATTTTTTAAAACCTTGGGGAAAAAATAAGTGAATAGTATTAAATAGGTTAGATTTCCAAATTATATTTAGTTTCATATTACCCAGCTGAGTATCTGATACAGAGCTGAAACTCAGTAAGCGTACTCTGAATGAGTGTTACAACCAATTAGCAAATACAAAACTCTCAATCTTGAAAGACAAATTTGTTTCAAGGAGAAAAGTAAAGCATGGGAGAGAACTGTGAGTAGAATTCTGAACACTAACTCTAATATTTTAAATTAACTTTCCTCAAGAAATACAATTAATTCCGTATTTTCCTTTTGGAGAGACAACAGACATAAACCAAAAATCTACTTGACTAAATTGTTTACATAAGATTTTGGAATATAGCTACTACGTTCATTCAGTGAGATGTAGCTGCAACTCCACAATCACAAATATCTGTAAGTAGCCAGTTTTCACACCTGAAAAGGGCTATAACCTGTCAATCCAGGAAGAGTAAGAAGTCCTTTGCTTCTTATGAAAACTCATAAAGAATGTCTTCTTTATAGACATGTAGTTAACTAATAGAAAACAGGAATAAAAAGAAAAAAATCTACTAAAATGTATTAACTCTAAATAAGAAAGCAAATCAGATCTTATTCCTGTTTCTCCATACTAAACATAATTATTTTCAAAGTGATACAATACAAAGATTATTGGTTTTATCTGTTTGCCCGAAGAGGATTATGAATTATCTCTTTAGAAATGGCAATAACAAATGACAGATGTTCTAATAAAATTAGGATAACAGGTAAAAAAATGAAAGACTATGAAACCCAATCACTTGTGACCATTACTAAGTTTGTGTTAGTCTTTATTAAAACAAAAAAAAATCAAAATTTCAGACATTGGATTACATGATATATACAAGAATATACAAAAGTAAAAGAAAGAAAATACTACACTAGCACAGCAGAAATTTGTTATCTGGTTATTCTTTCCCAAATCCAAATGTTTACATCCAGGACGTCACAGAGGTAACTTCTTTTTGTACCTAAAGTAAAAATAAATCTACTTAATAGAAGACAATAATAAAACAGGGTTCATTTGTGAAGTGCCTAACAATTAATACCATTGTATAAAAATTCTAACCTAAGACATATATATATATATCTCCTCCAGATTCAATACAATAATAATATTACCATTCTCCAATTCCAATTCATTTTGTACTCTTGGCTTCATATAAGTTCAACTGCCCCAAACCACTCAAATCTAACTTATTTGGCATTCAGTGTTACAGACAGAAGACAGCCTAAAGAGCCTGACCCATTCTAGTGCTAGGATGTAAACTTACACCCTCCTCTGCAAAGACTCTACAGAGTATAATGTTCTTATCTGCTCACAATTAGGAAGGGACAAAGTCAAAACACAGGCTGTTCCTTCCCATCCCCCAAAAACCAACTCTATGTCTCTGCATGTCGAAAAAAGAAAATATAGAGTAATTTATTAAGATTGTTCATTTTTAAAAGGATCACAGCCACAAGGTTTTCCTTAATTTTTGAGTCCCTAATTAAAACAAATATTAGCATATTATGAGAAACATAAAGAATAAAACTGCTGCGTCTCAGTTACCTTATTGAGCTCTGGAAATAGTTCTTGTATCACAATGTCCAATAAAACATAAGTCAGCTAAAGCACCAAAAAAAAAAATTTTTTTAAGGCATTAGACAAAAGCCATTAAAAATGATAAAAACAAAATTCAGGACTGTGGTTACCTCTAAATGAGAAGGCAGGGAACTGAACTCAGATACACATGTCTTCACAAGGGCACATTTTATTGTCATACTGCATAAATGTTAAAGACACCAACAGGACACAAAATTTTAACTATATTAAGATCTCAACAAAATATGTACAGACTGAACTATATATGTAATGTTAACTGGTTATTCCATGTAATCTGAATGATGGAATTCTTAATTTTTACATTTTTGCTTTATTTCATGAATTTTGTATATGTTCCAAATTTTCTACAATGAATCTATGTTTAAATCAAAACAACTCATGTTATAAGGAAAAAAAAAAAGTAACTCTTAACCTCAGAGAACAAACTGATGATTACCACAGGCGAATTGGGTGGGGGTATGGGTGAAATAGGTGATGGGGATTAGGGAGTGCACTTACCAGGATGAGCACTGAGTAATTTATAAAACTGTTGAACCACTATAATGCACTCTCGAAACTAATACAATACTGTATGTTAACTATACTGAAACTACAATAGAAAATTTAATTTAAAAATAATCAGCAAAGGGGCGCCTGGGTGGCACAGCGGTTAAGCATCTGCCTTCGGCTCAGGGCGTGATCCCGGCGTTATGGGATCGAGCCCCACATCAGGCTCCTCCGCTAGGAGCCTGCTTCTTCCTCTCCCACTCCCCCTGCTTGTGTTCCCTCTCTCGCTGGCTGTCTCTATCTCTGTCGAATAAATAAATAAAATCTTAAAAATAAATAATCAGCAAAAACAAAACAGATAAAATACTGTTTTTTCTATCTGAACGTCTGAAGAGCACTGCCTTGATTTCACATAATGTCACTTCACAATTAATAATATACCAGACACCCTACTGTGTGTCGTTCACAAAACCTAGCCAACACTAGTTAACCTGCTTTAATGAATTTTACCTGCTTATTGAGAACGGGCTGTTGTAAGCCATCAAATAGAAGTCTGATGCTTTCATACTTGGCTTCTTCACCAATACATTTGACTATCAGATCTAAAAGAGAAAGCCAAATGTGAAACACTTCATATTATAAAGTGACTCATCATTAACTGGACCATAAAGCAAAATCTTCACCCTGTGTCCCAGGTATTACACAAAAACTATAAATCCGCATTTCCTAAACCAGTGTTCTGCAAGGGGCTCCTGGAAGAAAGGCTTCTATAGTCAAGTTAAGAAACTCCTCCTTTTGGAGATTCACAATGCACAAAGTATACTACAAGCTCTGAGGGATGTTGCAGTAAAGAAATCTACTTAAACTATTAAGTGATAAAAGACAGTTGGAAAATAATACATATTGTGTTATCCCATTCAGGTAAAACAAAATCAAATCCTAAAATTATGTGTATACATCTGTACACACACATATAGAAATGCACAGAAAAATGTGAGGATTAACACTAAACTGATTAGGGAGAAAATGACTTCTATTTTTTACTCTATATATTTTCATAATGTTTGAATATCTTAATATCAGGGAAAAATTCAATTTTTTAACATAGACTTTCCTCAATAAATATGACCCCTTTAATTTATTTTGTACTTTTTGCATAATTATTACTAACCATCTTACAGATCTTTTTGGGAAATGTTTAAACACTAATTTAGGATCCAAAAAGTTCTGATACATGTTTGATTGCACAGCTGTTATGTATCACTTCTATTACCAAACAGCTGGTCCTTACTAAAAAATCTCTGAATGTTTTCCCCAAAACAGGAAAATAAAATTATTCTTAAGTAAACAAAATGCTCAAATATTTGTCCTTCCCCCTCCCCCCCCAACATAATAAAACTCTTAATGATGTTCTTGAAAAGTTCTCACCTTATGTGTGCTTCTAAGAGATAAATCTAACCCTAAGAGGCAAAGGCCAAATTCAATTTAAAATAAGCATAACAGATCCTGATATTTTCAAGATATGTGGCCCAATATGGATCTTTATGAATCCCCTAATTCACCAATAGTACACAGAATTTCCCAATTAAGATGCATGAAGAATAATGGATAAAAATAAGTGATCCTTTCAGATCCTTCACAAGTCCCTAAGTAAAAAATGAGGAGTAGAGGACAAGAGAAAGACATGCTAAGTTTACTCACTACTCCTTCCCAAAGAGAAGTCTTGAAGTAGATGTGATTCAAATTTGTGCCTCAGCAAAATAAATTACTACATTCGCTGGCTTTCCATGTTGTCCCTAATATCAAAACTAAGACTGCTAATAAAGCCATGAATGCTAAGGGCTGCTATTACAAAACAGGTAAGAAATTATTTCATCGGGGCACCTGGGTGGCTCAGTCTTTAAGTGTCTGCCTTCGGCTCAGGCTGTGATCCCAGTGTTCTCGGATCGAGCCCCACATTGAGCCCTGCATCGAGCCGGGATCGGGCTCCCTGCTCAGCAGGAAGCCTGCTCCTCCCTCTCCCACTCCCCCTGCTTGTGTTCCCTCTCTCGCTGCCTCTCTGTCAAATAAATAAATAAAATCCTTAAAAAAAAAAAAAAAGAAATTATTTCATCATTTACCTACAGAAGACTTAGCCCAAAATAGCTTTTATTCACTTTTATATTCAGACCAGGGATTTAACTTAACTGTCTTCACACAGAGCAGGACTATTCTGAGACTAATTCAATGATGAGAATTCTCTAAGATGCAGTCCAAAGGCCTCTTCAATTCTTACTCTGTATTTTCTCTCTAGGCATTATTATTCACTACACGTAACTCCCGTATCTGTATCATTTACCATTCGTTTCTATAATTTCAGAACCTGGATATCTAACTGCTTATTAGACATTTCCTACTGAATAATGCATAGGCACTTCACATTCAAAATATTCTAAACTAAGTATCCTCTGCTTTGACCCCTTGACATTTTTTCCTTGTATTTCCCACTCTATAAAAGGTTACCACCATTCATTTACCTTATGGCTCAAGCCTACCTCCTTTACCGAAGAAGTGACCATTCTCTTCCTCTGAGAAACTCTGTGACTTGAACATGCCTCCTATCACATGTATGTTTTATCTGTATACCTGTCTTCCTGCTAGACTGAACTACTTTTTATATCCCTTGCTCTCTGCATAGTGCCTGACATGTGGAAAGTGCTCAGTAAATTTAGAATGAATTAATTAATTCTAATCCTTTACTCATAAACACTACTGCAGTTTTTCTCATAGTATAGTGTGCAGCAGGATTCCAATTGTCCCACAAACATATCACTTTGATCAGTCTGATTATAAGTTGTTCTTGAAAGAATCTGGCTACTGCATAAATAGAAAAAGCCTGTCTTAAAGTTCATAGTGCTTATATCATAAAAACCAAATTTTATTTAACTAATGAGCTAATTTTAATGAGCTAATTTTACTTGGTCTTTATAACTATTTCTAAAATGATAACTCAAAATAAAAATTAGTTTCAATAATTACTATACCTTGTGGGTTGCCTGGGTGGTTCATCTGGCTAGGCATCTAACTCTTGATTTCAGCTCAGATCATGATCTGGGGGTTGTAGGACTGAGCCCCACATCAAGCTCTGCACTTCCATGTGGAGTTTGCTTGAGATTCTCTCTCTCTCTTTCTCTCTCTTCCTCTGCCCCTCCCCCCCACTTATGTGCTTGCTCTCTCTCTCCAAATAAATACATAAAATCTTAAAAAAAAAACAACACTAAGTGATCTCAAAGAAATGCTAATCTATAATAAACTACTTAAATATTATACCTGGAATGTAATTCATCATTTCTTCAAAAGTCTGTTTTGCTCGTTTTTGCTTATCTTGGAGAGAGCGAGGTTCAGTGTTTTCACAGAATACAGCATCTAAAACGAGACAAGAAGAAATATTTGCTGGAATTTTTACCTATTATACACAAAGTACCTCTTCATTGCAGAAATACTAATAAACCAATGAAAAACAAGACACAAAAGTACATAAAACATGAAACACATGACAAAATACAGACCTCTGAGAAGTGTTATAAGTGAGACCAAACGGTGCTCCTGAAACAGCTGTTCTAGTTTACAATGAAGATAGTAGTCAGTATACATTTCCAGGGTGTTTTTAAACAGGATTCGAGTTCCCATTAAGAGATGATGAAGCCAGTCAGGAACTTGGAAAACCACCCGTCCTGAGAAGGATCATATAGAATATTTTGTTAAGATAAACAGATACTTCAGGGGCGCCTGGATGGCACAGTCATTAAGTGTCTGCCTTCGGCTCAGGGCGTGATCCCAGAGTTCTGGGATCAAGCCCCACATCAGGCTCTTCTGCTAGGAGCCTGCTTCTTTCTCTCCCACTCCCCCTGCTTGTGTTCCCTCTCTCGCTGGCTGTCTCTGTCAAACAAATAAATAAAATCTTTAAAAAACAATAGCAAAAAAAAAAAAAGATACTTCAAATATTCTCCAGTATAAAAAAACACAAATGGTCAATATTTTATTTGTAAACACTAGTAACTTTAATATGTTCAAGACCAATTATATCAAATTCTTATAAAGGAAGTATCTTCAATTTAAAAAGAAGTTATAATGGGGCAATAGTGAGAGCATTAATTTGCATCACAGAAGAAATGATACATGAATGAAAAATAGGTTTTCACAGTAACCACATAGACCTTACCTACCTACATACATCAGGTAATCATAGACTCCTTCTACAGTCATCATCTCCATAAAATAATTCTGATTGTGCTTTCTTTCTGTATTCTCAGCACGGTTTGCATTATTCTTAAACAGATCACTGAAAAGCTAAAGTAAAAATTGAAATAATAAAGAGATATATAGTTTATTACACCTGACGATAACAATCACTAAAGCCAAAGTAACTCAGAGTACAGGCACTTAAACTTTTCCAATCAAAACAGAATTATCAGATAGGTTAAGACACGACAGAAAATTCATTATTCACAAAGAAACCCTTTGTTTTTTAACACCAAAAGGAGCAAATGAACACGTAAAGATGTATAAATATATTAATGACAGCTAATTTTAAAACTAACATGACTTACAGATTATAATTCACAATTAAAGGGTGTTTAGATGTGAATATTGAGCTTTAAACAAAATTTGGACAATAACAGTCACAGCCCAGAAATGCCTAATCAGTGTGAAAAAAACAAGATGTAGAAAATTACTTATAGTAAAAAATGATGAAATGCAACTAAATCTCAGCCCTACTTACCCCCAGGATATGCAAAAAAGTCTATTACCAGGAATCAAGGAACTAGAAGTCTGACAAAAAAGATCAACAAAACCCAAAAATGAAAAGGACAAAATCTTTGGCAAGAGTGATAAAAAGAAAAAAAAGAAAAAGACACAAATAATGTTAAAAATAAAAAGGGATAGCTACAGATGTCAGAAAAAAAAACAAGTTTAGGCCAAAAGAATTTCAGATTTAGATAGAATAAAAAATGTGTTGAAAAATATAACCTACTGGGGTGCCTAGGTGGCTCAGTTGGTTAAGCGTCTGACTCTTGATTTTGGCTCACGTCATGATCTCACGATTGTAAGATGGAGCCTGGCATCAGGATCTGCACTGGGTGTAGATCCTGCTTAAGATTTTCTCTCTCCCTCTGCCCCTCCCCCCACTTAAAAAATATATATATAAATATATGAAACCTATCAAAACTGGCTCATATTGGGGCACCTGGGTGGCTCAGTTGATTGGGCATGTGACTCTTGGTTTCACCTCAGGTCATGATCTTGGGGTCATGAGATCAAGCCCTGCATCAGGCTCCACACTCAGCTCAGAGTCTGCTTGTGCCTCTTCCTCTGCTCCTCCCCCAGCTCATGCACACTTTTTCTCTCTCTCAGATGAATAAATAAAATCTCTGGAAAAAAAAAAACTGACTCATGCAACAAATCTGAAGAATAATCATTAAAGAAATTAAGTTGGTTTTTAAAAAACCTTCCTACAAACAAAACTCAAGGTTCAGGTGACTTTAACAACCAGTTCAACCAATTATTTAAAGAACTAGTAATTACAATTTTATAACTTTACCAGCAAATAGAAAAAGGTTAATATAATTTTGATATCAGAACTTCACAAGGATAGAATAAGAATAAAAAATTATAGGCCAAGTCCACTCATAAACATGAATGCAAACTTCTTTAGCCTTATTTATGAAGAATATCTATCAAAAAAGCTACACTACATGATTTAGTGGTGAAACACTGAAATCATACCCTTTGTACAGTAGTTCATAGCCATGAATGAAACAAAACCATCATTTGCATATAAGTGTGTAAATCTAAAAGAATTAATAAATATATTACTAAAGTTAATACAAGTCTAGCAAGGTTATTGAATTTAAAAAATCAATACACAAAAATTAACTATTTGTTTACCAAAGAGAAAGTTACGAAGTGAGAAAAATATAAAAGATACCTTTTATAGTAACAAAAAAGTGAAATTTTTTGGAGGGGAGGCTATCCTTTGAGTTCACATAGCCCCCCATGCTGAGCACGATTCTGGAACTAAAGTGAGCTTCCTTTTTTTTTTTTTTTTTTTTTTTTAAAGATTTTGTTTATTTATCTGCCAGAGAGAGCACAAGCAGGGGAAGCAGCAGGCAGAAGGGGAAGCAGGCTGTGGCTCAGCAAGGAGCCCAATGCGGGATTTGATCCCAGCACCCTTGGATCATGACCTGAGCTGAAGGCAGACACTCAACCAACTGAGCCACCCAGACGTCCCAAAAGTGAGCTTCCTGCGAACTGGAAATATCTTTATATTCCAGTGCCTGGCACTCAACAGTAGGCACAGGATAATATACCTGCTTAATGAATGTATTAAATATTATATAAGCCATTGAAATGAGATAAAATAAACATCAAATCAATATAAATACATTGTATCAATTAATTGCTTGAGTATTGGAAGTTGGTGATTTACCACCTAAGGAAACCACTTTAAAAAGTTCCCCAAATACAGAAATGGCAAAAGTTTATAAATACAATTATCTAGAGAAACATGTACCTGTTAAAGTAAAGAGGCAAGAAACTACATAAAATACCCTTTTTATACTGTACAACTGATTTCCACATAAAGAATATAAGTCCCATTCATTTCATTAACACATGATTCTCCCTATAATGGAAAAGTCTCAAGTAGGACAACTTCAAACTTCATGACTCTAAGGCAATATGCTGTACCTTCTTGTTGTTTTCTGAAGTAGGGCTGAGAATGGTCAGTTCTGGTTTACTTGGTTTAGGCTTTGGAGATTCACAAGAATTAATGAAATTCATGATGAAAGGTTCCAAATGCTGACCTTTCTGTTGTGATACAGAAATTATGGTATGAAAATCAAAAATCAAGATTATGATTTTTAATAATCATATAAGCCATTAAAATTTACTGATATTTAAATATGTTCATAACTATCATGTTACAGAATATACATAAATCAGTTATTCACCTCTTTCATTAGTTTTCCAGGAACAGACTTTATAATTTTTCCTGCAATTAAAAATAAAATATTAATTTTATGAAGGCATAATGTATCTCATAATTGCTTACATGTATACTTCACTAGGTAATTTTATTTTTTTTGAAGATTTTATTTATTTATTTGACAGGGAATGAGAGAGAGCACAAGCAGGGGGAGCAGCAGGCAGAGGGAGACGGAGGAGCAGGGAGCTGGATGCGGGCTCCATCCCAGGACCCCAGAGTCATACCTGAGCCGAAGGCAGATGCTTAATGACTGAGCCACCCAGGTGCCCCTTCATTAGGTAATTTTAAATACTGAACAGCCAAATAAAAAGTAAAACAGTAAAAAATTTATAATTCACCATTTCACATTCAGTAGAAATTTACAATAAATATGATATTAACTGTTTATAGATACAACATTTAGGATTTACTTAAAATAATACAGTGGGATTGAGGAGGGAGGGAAGGGACTGAACAAGCCAAGTGTTGGTAACTGATGAAATAGAGTGAGAAGTTTATTATACAAAATTCTCTACATTTGTGTATATTTGAAATTTTCCATAAGAAATGTTTTCAAAAGATTTTGGGGCGCCTGGGTGGTGCAGTCGTTAAGCGTCTGCCTTCGGCTCAGGGCGTGATCCCAGCGTTCTGGGATCGAGCCCCACGTCAGGCTCCTCTACTAGGAGCCTGCTTCTTCCTCTCCTACTCCCCCTGCTTGTGTTCCCTCTCTCACTGGCTGTCTCTGTCAAATAAATAAATAAAATCTTAAAAAAAAAAAAAAAAAGATTTTAAACAATAATGAATATAAAGGTATCTAAAAACATGCAAAAGTTAGTCAAAAAAGTTTTAAGAACTGCTACAACATTTAAATTGGCTGTTTAGGGGCACCTGGGTGGTTCAGTCGATCAAGCATCCAACTCTTGATTTTGGCTCAGGTCATGAGATCGAGCCCCATGTCGGGCTCCATTTAAGATTCTCTCTCTCTCTCTCCCTCTCCCTTATCCCCTCCGCTCGCACTCTCTCTCTCTCTAAAATTAAACAAAAACAAAAAAACAAAACCCCACACTATTTAAATAATTTATATTCTGCGTTTTAGATTATTCTAATCCTGTTTGCCAAAACTTCTTCTTGATCTTATCTCTAGATTCTCTTATTTTAAAATATCAAACATCTTGAGATTTTCTCAAACATTAGAAATGCCTGTAAAAATTAGTCAAAATTGATAAATGCAACTTAAAATTTCTTGCAGTTCAATTTAGAAAAAAGTAGACTTATGGCAATAGCAGGAGACAAACTAACAAATTAAAATGGGAGAATGTTTTACAACATGAAAACCACCCAACCCTCTCCCATCAGACTATTTCTCCTTTGCTACCCCCACAAACTATGCTTCCCTCCCTAGAATTCTCCAAGTGCCTAGGGCACCTAGGCGGCTCGTCAGTTAAGCATCCAACTCTTGATTTCGGCTCAGGTCATCTTAGGGTCCTGGGTCAAGCCCTCTGTCAAGCTCCACACACTCAATGGCGAGTCCACTTGAGGATTCTCTCCCCGCCCCCGTTCGCTCGCTATTAAATAAATCTTAAAAAAAAAAAAAAAGAATTCTCCAAGTTCCTTAAACTACGGAGCTTCATCCTGTTCTTTTCTTTATCTCCTACATGCTCTTCCTGAGCCAATATATTTGCTCTGATTTCAAATAACACTCAACTCTCTACTGCTTGCCTACCTCCTGTCCTCTCCTGCCTTACAGAGCTTCTTTAACAGGATTCTATAAATTCAACAAGTTCAGAACTGCCCTTATCTCAGCAAGTAATAGCATCCCTCCAATTGTTTGAATAGAAACCTGCATCATCTTTGATCATTTCTTCTCCTTCAGCCAAACCTAGTCAGCAACCAGATCTACCCAATTCCGGCTCCTAAACATCACATATAACCAAATACAAAATGTCCTCATATTTTCCCCTGATAAGAAATTCTCCATGCACGAACATCAAGTATTTTGGCTCAACTAAATGTATTAATTTGAAGAGATACAAATGAAAGCCAAATGCCCATCTGTAATATTTAATTCATTTGTTTAGTTCTATATGTACTTAAGATTATATTATATAAAATATTTTTAGAAATATTGTTTTACTTCCATTATTATCTTTAACCATTTTATTCAAACTTTTCCTGCTTATATTACTATGGTGTATACTGAACTTTATATAAAAGAAATCATGCTGTATATATTCTTCTGTGTCTTCTTTCATTCAACATTATGCTTTTAAGATTATCAATGTTGTTGCAAATAGCTGCATGCTATAGATATCCATTTTATGAATCTACCACAATTTATTTGTCAATCTATTGGTAATGAACATTTGTATTATTTCTAGTTTGGGCTATAAAAACAATGATGCTATGAACATTCTTCAATATGAATAAAAGATTCTCCACAATATATCTCAGAGAGGGACTGCTGAGTCATTCTGTTTCATACCAAACTGTTTTTCCAAGTAGTTTCCAATTTATATTCCTAACAGTGTATAAGAAGTCTGTTAGAATTTGACATATCGCTTCACTATATAAACTATTCCTCTACATTAATTTGAAAATGCTGATTATTTTCAGTTTATCCTCAAATACATGATTCTTTAAATTGACTTACCAAGATTTACATCTGGTAGTATCTTATCAAGAAACTGTGTTTCCCCACCATTGGGGGAAAGAAAATCTGCCAGAAGTTGACTGTTACTCAGTTCTGGATGCTGCAGAAGTTTCTTGAATGAAAAAAGAAAAAAGGGGGGAGAAAGCTTAAAAGGTTCATCAAAAATATATTAGTACAAGAACGAAAACAAAAAGCAAAAAAAAATTTTTTTATCCTCAAAAGTGATTTTATATTCAGAATAACAAAACTACATTTGTAGAAAGAATAGTATCACACAGCACCTAAGACCTCAGCCTCTACAGTCAGACTCTTCCACTCACTAGTGAGGTGTCCCTAGAAACTTAGTTCCTAAATTACCTAAGAGTTTCCTCACATGTAAGATGAAAAAAATACTACTTACTTTACAGCGTTGTTATATAAAGCATTTAGCACTGGACCTGATACACAGGAAGGAAAATTAAACACTAGCTAATATTTCTTCTGTTTCTCAACCATAAAACAAGTACTACAGTATCGTATAACTTTCTTGGTAATTAAAAGAAGTTGGCACAAAGGGTTTTGCAGAAAACTAAATGTGGAAATGTGAAATAATTTGGAAAATCTGTTGTCTGTTCTTCTTGCAACACTATTTTCTTACAAGATAAACTGACTTTTAAAAGCCAAAAATAACCCAGTCTTACCTAATATTGTTTTGTAACTTGAAACAGTTACAAAACTTTGAGCAGAAATCTCTATAAATGAAATACCATTAACTACAACCTTTAGCTCCATATCACCAGAAAATATTCTTCTAGAATGTGGTGCTCTAGTTCTTAGAAAGATTTAGTTCATTCAAATAATGGGTTAATGGTACAAAGGCAAAGGTTAACACTACTACATACAAATATCTTGCAGTAGTTAATAGTTATATCATGTATCAATTTTCACACTACCAGAAAATTATATAACAAATATTTTCTAGGTTGAAGTATTTAACCATTCAAATGCAAGATATAAAATACAAATATCCGGGGCGCCTGGGTGGCTCAGTCGTTAAGCGTCTGCCTTTGGCTCAGGGCGTGATCCCAGCGTTCTGGGATCGAGCCCCACATCAGGCTCTTCCGCTGGGAGCCTGCTTCTTCCTCTCCCACTCCCCCTGCTTGTGTTCCCCCTCTCACTGGCTGTCTCTCTCTGTCAAATAAATAAATAAAATCTTAAAAAATAAATAAATAAAATAAAATACAAATATCCTTTTACACTGATGATTATTTTTAATTTAAAAAGTACTTACTTTGCACAAGGAGGCATTCAAATTTAACTGAATTAACAATAAAATCTACAAAATTCCATGCCCATTAAAAAAAGATTTTTTTTAACAAAACAAAACAAAAAAAATATCTCCTTTTCGGTCATGCACTTCATCAAAGAAAGATTGTCATGAATTTTAGAGAAATCTAAATCAATTTTAGTTAAGTGTCTGACTCTTGATTTCGGCTGACTATACTAACACTGGAAATAACATACCAATTACATTGTTTACATAACACTGTGCACACACTGAAAAAAATAAAATTCAATTCCAAGTGCTGACTGGTAGAGAATCAGGAGGTCCCAAGAAACTGAAAAACATCTACAAATTGCAAAAGAAAAAAAACTGAGGAATAAAATGGGAGGAAAGATTCACAAGTTCAGAAGTGCTAAACGCAATATCAAACAGAAAACAAGACAAAAGGGGCATCTGGCTGGTTTAGTAAGAAGAGTATGTGACTCTTGATCTTGGGGTTTTGAGTTCAAGCCCCACGTTATGAGTAGAGATAACTTTAAAAAATAATAATTTTTTTTAAAAAAGACAACAACAAAAAAATTACCCAGTATACTTAGAATGTATTTCATCTTATGCAACAAGTTTTTCTTTCTTTATTTTCTCACACCAAACATTTTAAATTAAATCCAACATACAATTTTTCTTCTAAGGAAGGATCTGGTATTTCATTGGGTATCAATTTTTTTTTTAAAGTATACTTTTTTTGAGCAAGGGAGTGAACAAGCGGAAGGGAGGGGGAGAGGGAGAGGGAGAGAGAGAACCTTAAGCAGGCTCCATGCTGAGTCTGTGGAGCCCAACATAGAGCTCAATCTCATGACCCTGACATGACCTGAGCTGAAATCAAGAGTGATGCTTACCCAATTAAGCCACCCAGAAGCCCCTAAAAAGTACACTTTTCACAATAATTCATTTCCACATGGAAAAAATATCTTAAAAGAATTTTAGAGGGGCGCCTGGGTGGCTCAGTCGTTAAGCATCTGCCTTCGGCTCAGGGCGTGATCCCAGCGTTATGGGATCGAGCCCCACATCAGGCTCCTCCGCTATGAGCCTGCTTCTTCCTCTCCCACTCCCCCTGCCTGTGTTCCCTCTCTCACTGGCTGTCTCTCTCTCTCTGTCAAATAAATAAATAAAATCTTAAAAAAAAAAAAAAAAGAATTTTAGAAATACATACTGACAGGTATCTGTAAAACAAAATATATACACACAAGAGAAAAAAAAGACGAATTAGACAACGCTATGATTAGCAAAGTTTTAAATTGAGCTGGTACTGTACCTGTAAATATTCCTGAAACTCTTCTCTCTTAGACTTTAAGAATTCATAATTTTTGGGGCCAATGATCCTCTTGGAAGGAAGCTGGGCATCAGGAAATGTGCCTGAAATTAATATATATGAAAGTTATTAGTATGTTCTGCTACTATTTTAAAAACCTAATTTATAATTTACTATGGCAAATTCAGATTCACAATGCTCCCATATAGAGATGCAGCATTATCTTTTAAATAATCTGGACAAGGGGCAACTGAGTGGCTCAGTCAGTTAAGTATCTGCCTTCGGCTCAGGTTATGAGCCCAGGGTACTGGGATGGAGCACTGCATCAGGCTCCCTGCTCAGTGGGGAGCCTGTCTCTCCCTCTCCCTCTGCTGCTCCCCCTGCTCATGCTCTGTCAGGTAAATAAATCTTTTTTAAAAGATTAAATAAATAAATAAATAATCCTGAGAAAACCCATAAGCTTCAAGTCAGAAGTCCAGACCAAAGAACCTGAGTCTACTGATAACCAAGCTGGTCACCAACTCTTTGTTGACACAGATTTATTTAAGCCTTCTATACTAGTTAAAAAAAAAAAAAAAAAAAAAAAAAAAAAAGCCTCAAAAAAATACCATGAGATTATTTTGAAGTTGGTGGGATTCTATTAGACAAAATCTTATAAAGAAAAACACCTACTCTCTCATGGGAGAAAAAGGTACCATGTTGCCAAATACTATACAAGATTAAAAACAAAATTTAAAAACCATGGACATGTGGCACCTGAGTGGCTCAGTCAGTTGAGCATCCAACTCTTGGTTTTGGCTCAGGTCATGATCTCAGGGTGATGCCCAGCATCAGGCTCCACACTGGGCATGGAGCCTGCTTAAAATCCTCTCTCTTCCTCTGCCCCTCCCCTCAACTCCCTCCCCCTCCCTCTCTCTCTCTCAAATAAATAAATCTTTAAAACAAACAAACAAACAAACAAACCATGGACATGCTTTCTCAAACAGGGCTGACTTTAGAAATTTAAATACCAAAAAGGAAAATATTGTTGGGAAACCAATCAACTTAGGTTGATCCAGAGCTTTAAAGTATGGATTATATTTCTTCTCTCAACTCTAAATCCAAAGGAAAAGTTCTCAGAGAAAGGAGATGAGAATGGTACTGCACAAGATTGGCAGAGACAAAGAGAAAACCATTTTTTTTTTAGATTTTATTTATTTGCGTGTGAGAGAGCACGCGAGCACGGAGAGAGCACGCAAGCGGCAGTCAGAAGGAGAAGCAGGCTCCCCACTGAGCAAGGAGCCCAATGTGGGACTTGATCCCAGGGTCCTGGGATCATGACCTGAGCCAAAGACAGATGCTTAACCGACTGAGCCACCCAGGTATCCCAAAGAGAAAATCATTTAAAGACAAGTACAAATTCAAAATCTACGCAGAGTTTGGAGTGGGACCTTGTATTTCTTATCATCCTATAATCTCCTTATCATGGGCTTTGCTCTTAGTAAAAAAGGTTCCTGTCCTTGGTCCTCAATTCAGAACCAACCTGAATTTGGATCAGGGACACTCCACAAAGCTTCTCTAAAATAAAGATTCATGGGCGCCTGGGTGGCTCACAGTCAGCTAAGTGTCTGACTCTTGACATTGGGTCAGGTCATGATCTCAGGGTTGTGAGATCCACGCTGGGCATGGAGCCTGCTTAAGATTCTCTCTCTCTCTACCTTGCTCCCCTTCTGCCCCTTCCCCACCCCATCTACGTGCTCACTTGCGCTCTCTCTCTCATAAATAACTGAATAAACACATAAAATAAAAAGATTCAGAATACACAAATCAAACTCATGAATCTACATACAAAATGACTATAAATGTTTCATAACTACATCCCTGACATTAACTAAAATAAATGGATGATAAGAGAGACTGGAAGGTGAGGGGAAGAACTAAAAAGGAAAAGTGTTCCCCTTTTCTGACTGATCTATCCTTAAAAGAAATACTACACTACAAGTTTTGTTTCCATATCTAAGAGCTAAATCAAAACATTTGCCATGATGCAGAGCAAACGTGTTTATCAAGAAAGATGGTAAAAGAACAGAGCAACTCTGAAATGCCTGGTTTAAATTCTCTGCCACATTGAGATAAACAAAAATTCAGCTGTAAAGAATCTTTTCTAAAATACAATTAAGAATAACTATCTTTTAAATTTTAACATTATTATTTAAAAAGCAATAAATGTACACTGTAAAAACTTAAAAAATATAAGCCAGAAATAAGATAAAAACAGTACATTCCTATTATGAACAGCAGTGTACACAAGTGTTACTGTTACATTTTCTTGGTATAATTACTTAAAATCAAAAAATTAATTTACTTCAACAGCTTCTTCAAGAAAGCTAATGCTAAAATGTAACATTTTATACCAAAACAACATACCATGAAATTCTGTTAGTTTTGATTCAAGTACATAGAATTCTAGATATCTTCTATAGACAGACCAATGTTCAGGCTCATGCCCAACTGTAAATTGAATAAATACATAATAAGTAATAAATAATTTTATAAACTACTATTAGAAATTATTCCAGTCTTAATAATTTATTATTTCTTAACATCACATTAATATATTTTATCCCGTATTTTAAATTTCTTAAGAGACTGATAAATTTTACCTATTTATGAAGTTATCTCAATAATACATTTTTCTACAACAGAATCATAGAGCTGACAGAAATTTCAAAAAATAATGCAGTTATTATTTTTAAAATGTCACAGAAATAATGTATTTCATAAAAACTTATAATCAATTTTGAGTCTCTGTAATACTTACCAATTGTCCTGATCTAAAACAGTACAGAACAGCACTATCCAACAGAACTTTCTGCAATTCTGAAAATGTTTTCTATTATCTGTATTAATATAGTAGCTATTAGCCACATGTAATTACTGATCATTTTAAATGTGGCTATTGTAGGTAAGGAACTAAAATTTAAATATAATTTAATTTAATTTTCAGAGATGTATGTGGCTACCAAATTGAATAGTACAAAGTAACGGTTTACAGAAGAAGTTGGGTCAGACCGCCTATTCCAATCCCAGTTCCCCCATTTATTAAGTAAACTTGAACAAATAACTTAACCTCAGTGTGCCTTAAGTTGCTTAGAATAAAAGAATTATACTCATTACATAAAATAATCCACCTAAATCACTCTGTATAGTGCACAGCACAGAGTAAGCACCCCAAAAATGTTAACTGCTATTAATAGCATCTCATCTCATTGTAGCACAGATTTGGAAATGCAATGTACAAAGTCAACTAAAACCACAATAACCCAAAAACAACACCTGTATTTAGAAAAAAACATGATGGGGCACCTGGGTGGCTCAGTCACCTAACCATCTGTCTTCAACTCAGGTCATGATCCCAGGGTCCTGGGTTCGAGCCCCGCATCGGGATCCCTGCTCAGCAGGGAGCCTGCTTCTCCCTTTCTCTCTCCCTCTGCCTCTCCCCCGCTTGTGCTCTCTCTCTCTCTTTCTCAAATAAATAAATAAAAGCTTTTAAAAAAAGAAAAAAAACATGACATAGTCACAATCTATAAAGGAAATCGAACTTTTCTTCTTCAACACTGGTCTTAAAAGATCTACATCATACTCAGTTTTGGTTTTTAAAATCCTAAAATTGCTATTCTGCTACACATATAAAATCAACACGGTATTTAAATGATGCACTTTTTTTCCCTCACAGGCCATGGCTTCCTAAAAGCACATTACATTGACAGTCAAAGTCTGTAGCACTGCTGGGAAAAATAATCTGTAGTTTTAAGATTTTTCGGTTTAAATTTTATGGTTAAATTATTAAGGCAAACTTCTAAAAATATAGCACAAAAATTAATGATGTCTGTCCAAAAGGCAAAAACAAAGTATATTTAAAAGTATATCATATGTAAACCTTTGAAAAGGACATAAGTTACGTGCTCACATAAATTTACTTATAATGACAGGAATTTATATCTGAAGAGTCAGAAGTTTACAATAATTTCCTGAGAAACAGGAACAGTGTGGAAAGGGCCAGACTTAAGTACCAGGCACAGACGTAGTTGAACCCAGAAACTAACTACAATATTTCTTTTCAATTCTTTCCAACATTTAAAATGCCAATCAGTAGAAACATAAGACAAAGACGCATATAAAACCATGTTTGAAACTGAAATCAGAATATAACACCAACAATGGTTTTTCTCTACGCCTATTAAAATGCTGAGCTAGAAAAGCACCTGGCGGGGCGCCTGGGTGGCTCAGTTGTTAAGCATCTGCCTTCGGCTCAGGGCATGATCCCAGAGTCCTGGGACCGAGCCCCGCATCAGGCTCTTCCACTAGGAGCCTGCTTCTTCCTCTCCCACTCCCCCTGCTTGTGTTCCCTCTCTCGCTGGCTGTCTCTCTGTCAAATAAATAAATAAAATCTTAAAAAAAAAAGAAAAGAATAGAAAAGAAAAGCATCTGGCAAGACGGAATGGCAACAACAGCAAAATCAAGGAGCACTGACTCCGAACTGGACAGAGCGACCCTGCCTGGTACTTAGTTATAACAGGAAAAATCATAGACAGGTACTCTGAGCATTCTTCCTTTCCCATTCCTACGTTTTATTTCTTGAAATAGGATTCGCTTCTAAGAAAAATTTTAAAAACCTATTATTTTTTGAAAAACAAAGAAGGGGAACTATTAGCACTGACCTTCATGCTAACACTTAGTCACTCCTCTCTCAAAACCACCTCCTAACACTGCCACTTTTTTTCTTCTTTCACCACACAGTTCTCTCTTCCGAAGCTGAACTTCATTTTTGTGTCTATCATTCCCAAAATGTGCACAACTTTGATGTGCTTTTGCTTACACTGAATGCCCCACTTCTTGGACAAAACCCAGGGTGGTGACTATTATCTTGCTATGGATGCTATTTACCCCTTCTCTATTAGTTCACACCTGAAATAACCAAAAGAAAAAAGATAGCAAAACCTGACGAAAACTTGTCACATTGTGTTTTATCATATTTTTATAAATTCTAATTAGCCCACAACAACGGAGGAGAAATGCTGTCTTAATGAAATTGGTATAATACCTGATACACTGCTATATGCGTTACTCATAGTCAATTAAGCATAATGGCTAACAATGATGGCAGCAAAACCATTAAAAGAACATTACACAAAATACCTTGCTGCATTGTCAAATGTCTCACATGCGTCTACTCAATATGTATTGGTTGAACAAATTAATTAGTTAAGTGGTACTAGAGATAACCTATAGAAAAGCTCAAGCTTTCATTCAACCTTCTGTTCAGACCCTTATCTTTCGGATGTGCAGTCATACTCAAAAGTTAGAAATGGAAAAATGTTTATCATTCCTGATAAATATAGACTAATCAGCATCTTTTAAGAAAGGTATTCATAAAGCCTCCTACCTGCTCTTCTATCATTTCTTTCGACATCAATACAAAACACAGGTATTCTCTCCTTTTTCTCTTTCCTTTCAGAGGAAGGATCTTCAAAAAAGTCTACATATGGAATGCTAATTTTCCATGCAGCAAGGTTTCGGGGAGTATTAGGTGTGCTCACAGCTTCCACTGGAGAATCATCTTCCATTACAACAATACCTTCTTCAATCTGGAAAAACATCATCAGGAAAAATTTAATATTTCCAGGTCCTTTAGACCTATAGCATACAAGATACAACTATAAAGAATATGTCCATATAAATTCCATAATTTTCTAATACAAAACTTTTGAAATTAGGTGATACCAAATTTTCTACTAAAAATATAAAGATAAAAAATTAAAAACAAGTTACTAGCATCAACTCCAGGTTTTATTACATCACCTATATATGAAAATTCCATAGAAAAGAGAAAATAAGCACTTCAGAGATTAAAGATATTGAAAATACACAAATATAGAAAAATATTTAACTATGGTAATAAGTAAAAATTAAGGTACTGATATTTTTCATTCTGATAATATGTATTGAGAAAATCATAAAGCAGTTTTAATTAAGTACAGATGTTCACCGACTTATGATAGTTCAACTTCTGATTTTTCAACTTTACTGTGATGAAAAGCAATATGCACTCAGCAGAAACTGTACTTTGAATTTTGAGTTTTTATCTTTTCCCAGGCTAACAGTGTGCAGTGTGAGCCACAGCTCCCGGTCAGCCACTCAATCACGAAGGTAAACAACCAATACACCTACAGCCATTCTGTACGCAAACAGCCATTCTTTTTCACTTTCAGTACAGTATTCGATAAATTACTTATTATAAAATAGGCCTTGTGTTAGATGATTTTGCCCAACTGTAGGCTAATGTAAGTGTTCTGAGCTTGCTTAAGGTAGACTAGGCTAAGCTATGATGTCCAGTAGGCTAGGTGTATTAAATGCATTTTTAGCATCGCGTCAGGCTCCCTGCTCAGCAGGAAGTCTGCTTCTCCCTCTGCCTCTACCTCCCACTCATGCGCGCACTCTCTCTCCCTCTCTCTCTCAAGTAAATAAAATCTTTTAAAATTTAAAAAAAATAATAAAAAAATAAAATAAATGTGTTTTCAACTTACAATGGATTTATCAGAATATAACCCCCTCGTAAACTAAGGAAGATCTATAATTCCATTTCTGGGAATGCTGTCTAATGAAGTATTTACTCCAAGTAAATTTTTTTTAAACTGTGGAGAAGACACAAGTATAAATATATTCACTGCAGCTAAGTAATATAAAAAATGAAAAATGACCTGAAAGGGACCCACCTCCATAGAATTAAGTTTCTTTTTTCATCTCTTGGCTTCTAAAATTTTAATAATATAAATGTTTAACACAGTATTTTAAAATATTACTTGAAGAACAATTATTTTTAAAAAGAAATTTCAAACATGTTCTAGAAATATAAAGAAGGAAAAACTGTCTCTACTTCATTAAATTAGAAGAGAACCTCCGAATTAACACATTAAAACACCTGATCACCTAGACGTCTCAAATTCATGTTAAAGAAGGCAAAATATTACAGATAAAACACATCCATCTTGAACATACTTTTTTTTTAAAGATTTTATTTATTTATTTGAGGTGGGCGGACACAAGAAGGGGGCGGGGGAGAGTGAGAAGCACGCCTCCCGCTGAGCAGGGAGCTGGAAGCAGGGTTGGATCACAGCATCCTGGGATCATGACCTGAGCCTAAGGCAGACACTTAACAACTGAGCCATCCAGGCGCCCCTTGAACATACTTCTTTAAGACAAAGAGTCAAAGACTGTGCACACTTAAGAAATTTCTGAACAGTCTACTCAGAGCAAATGAGTAGTAGAGAGAGATTTCCTTCCAGAATTTTAGCACCCTACCTTCACTCTCAGTTCTACTTCTTTCCCACAGCTGGCAGTCACCTCTCTAAGTGAGTTCTTTCCCTCCCCCACAAAGTCCCTTAGCAATTATCCTTTTCTGTTCTTACCCTAAAATGGCTTCCCGTAATCCCTAATAAGACTGTTAGTGACCTTAGGAAGACCTCTTCATACTCTATTGAAAAGAAAAAGTCTTCAAGTCCTAAAAAGAAAAAAAGAAACTATAAAAACAGATGATATGTATTGGTTTTTGCCTTTTTTGGGACAAGGCTATCTCCTTACACACCTGAAAGAAAAACAGAGAGAAGAATGTGTGAGGGAAATGCCCACTCCACTACTTGGAACCTGAGGTACAGAATAGCATTTTCTATCGCTATTAAAACTATGTTTTGGTTAATGAATTCAGCTTCTGAAATATCAGAAGGGTAATTGATCATAAAATGACAGATAATTTGTTTAACAAGCTGACTAAATGCCAAAAGACAGACATTCTTGGGGCACCTGGCTGGCTCAGTCCGTGAAGCACAAGACTCTTGATCTCAACGTTATGAGCTCAAAGCCCATGTTGGGTGTAGAGTTTACTTTAAAAAAAAAAAAAAAATAGACATTCTTAAATAAAAAGTTCCCCAACATCAATCTAAGAAACAAAACGAGAGAACAAAATTCTTAACAACATAAAAATATTTATGAAACAAAGGACAAATTTTTAAAATGTATTACTGTTACTGTTACCACTCAAATGGTATTTATGTCAAAAAAGTTTAGTGAATAATCTCTAGGGCAGTATTTCTCTAAAAAATTTTCAGGGCTTCCTTTAATGTTATTTGAAAGTAAGTAAATATTATAAACCAAAATTTAATGAAAAGGAAAAAGTACTTTTTGTTTTCATACAGATCTTCCCTCTACAAAAAGGATGGAGAATAAGGGTGGCAGAGGATAAGAGCAAAAAAATGTCCCCCTACTTCCTTAAGAAATACTAATGTTCCTCATTATTATCTTTTCCTATATGGAGATAATTGCCAACAAACCAATGGGCAAATTACATACCAAAAGTTTATTTGCAAATCAGTTCTGAACTTGGACAGATAAACATTTTCAAATAGACTCAATCTTATGCAGTGGACTTTGGTTCCCAGGCCAGCATACATATGTCAATCCAATCCATAATTTACATTCATACATTTATGAGAACTGATGCTATTATAATACCGTATAGTGCTTACTGCACATATGCTAGGTACTGGCCTAAGTGCTTCGTGCATATTACTTGTTACGTCACAACAGCCTTATGTAAGCTAGATACTATCATCCCCATTTCACATGTGAGGAAACCAAGTCACAATAAAATTAAGCAATTTTTCCAAGGTCACATAGCAAGGAGGCACTGCCACCGAATGATCACATCAAGGTTTCTAAAAGAAAATGTCTTCTAGGTCCCAAATGCAAATCACACACCACTTTAGCCCTTGGTAGTGAGACTGGCAATTTCCCTTTCCCCTAAACTTCCTAAACAAGACAAGGAAGATTTCTCAAGTTCCCACCTTAGAACTAGCACAGTGGAGCGCCTGGGTGACTCAGCTGTTAAGCATCTGCCTTCAGCTCAGGGTGTGACCCCAGAGTCCTGGGATCGAGCCCCACATCAGGCTCCCTGCTCCACTGAGCTTCTTCCTCTCCCACTCCCCCTGCTTGTGTTCCCTCTCTCACTGGCTGTCTCTCTCTCTGTCAAATAAATAAATAAAATCTTAAAAAAAAAGAAAACTAGCACAGTGCTGGGGTGCCTGGCTGGCTCAGTTGGAAGAACATGTGACTCTTGATCTTGGGGTCGTGAGTTCAAGCCCCACGTTGGGGGTAGAGATTACTTAAATAAATAAACTTTAAACAAAACAACAACAAAAAAAACCCATAGCACGGTGCACTCTAAATCCTAACTGACACCATCTTAGTCTGGGTCAACAGCCTATTCACCCATACCTTTTCTTTTCAGAGTATTAGAGATTAGTTTGCTCTCTTCTTATACTTTTCCTTATCACTATCTTTGCTTCCAAATCAAGAATTTCCTTCTTCCTTGGGCCACTATAAAACGGAACTCTCTCATCTTTTTAAAGACTATCCTCCTATTCCTGAAGCAAAAAAAAAAAAAACAAAACAAAAACAAACAAAAAAAGCATATATTTCAAGTAATCAAGCAGAACAAAAAATAAAAAGTACATCTTCCCAAACAAAAATTGTGTTTTGGAAAGTTCACAATAACATGGGTAAATGCTTTCGTTGTAATATTAAGTGGGAAGAGAATGGGGAAGCAACCTATATACATAATTTAGCCTAATCTATGTGGATGAGAAAGGAAAGGTTTTTTTTTTTAATCACCAAAATGTTAACAGAAGTGGTTACTGAGTGGTAGAATTATGGGTGGTATTTTAAATTTGTTTCCACTTTTCTATATAATTAAAAAATTGAGACGATAATATGCTTAAAATTTTAAAAATACATAAATAAACATAATTTTGAAAAAAGACTACTTCCTCTGGTCTACTGTCTTTCTTCTACCCGCACTTTTAAGAAAAGACAAGGGCATAAACAGAAAAAAGAATGTTTTATTTGGATTACCTAAGAAGGAAAAAAAAAATTAAGATTTTCTTCCACTTAAATTATGAAGAAGCAATGAATCTCCTTAACAATTCATCACGCAATGGGACAGAGGTCAAAAAGAAAGGAGTAAGAGGAAAAAATGGGTTTATATACTTTTCTCTCCCCTATTCCTTCTTCTTGGTCATTGCCAATCCAATCACTACTATTCATCCCTTTTGATATCCAGGTTGGGAAATCTCTTAAGGGCAAAGTCTCTATCTTAATCATCATTTTATCCCCACTGCTCAGCCATTAAAGAGCAAAATAAGGATTCAGGAACTCTGTTTAATAAAGATTTGTTCAACAAATAAAAAGTACAAATGAGACAATATCTCTTTATGGAACTAACTGGTAGGGAAAACAATCATAAACATATCATTTCAAATACAATTTTTGATGCATGCTTTAACATATTATCTAACAAGGGGCACAAAGGAGGAATGTTCAATTCTACTTGGGGACCCAGGTAAGGGCTTAAGGGAAGCAGCTGGATTCTGAAAGTTAAGTATGAATTTTCTAGATAAATAAAGGAAGGGTATTCCAAGGACAGCACAATGTGCAAAGATCACAGAGATAAAATAGCATGGTGGGTGTAAAGTGCATATAAATGAACCACAAATCTTGTTAAAATGCAAATTGATTCAGTAGGTCTAGGATGGAACCAGAGATTCTGCACTTATAATAAGCTCCCAGGTAATACTGATACTGTTGATGCACCAATCACAGTTTGAGTATCAAGGAATAAGGACATCCATCAACAATTCTGTTTGCCTGGACGGTATGGTTGGAAAGAGATAAGATCAGGATACAAAGTAAAAGCTTAACCACAAGATGGCAAATTGTTTGACTATTAGAACTATCTCAGCTTAACAGAAATCATTCTGGCCTTAACAAGCAGTTAGCTTAGTGCTCAGGATCTTTACAAATTAGATTAGCACCATGAAACTATAATAACTAATGAAAAAAATAAGGGATAAAAAGTAGTCTGAAATAAGTAAAATAAAGGAGAGAGAAAATAGAAAATAAGCATGTCCAATTTTTTATGCCATTGTAGGTCTGAATTTATACATATATCAAATTGAAGAATTTTTACTTACAAAGTCATCTTCACCTTCAGCTAACCCATAATTAGGCAACATAGCTCCTTCCATTGTGGTACTTTTAAATACTCCTTTAATTTTGCTACCTATTCTGCTGATTCCAAATGATTCTCCTCTTTTCTGTGTGCTCCTAAATATTAAACAAAAATGTATCAAGTACATAGCAAATTATCATGACAGTCTAGTTTACTCTAAACAATAACAAAAATAGCTGTGAAAAGGGTAAACCGAAGGTAGAGCTAACATAATTTTTGGAGTTCTTAGTCATAGATTAAGCCCCAACATCTCAGAAGCCAAAAGTGACAGAACATTTAAAGTTTAAATTTGGGGGTATGAATAAATGGGACAATATTTACTAATAAATGTTTGGAATTCACCTTTTTAAAACAGTAACTGAACTAAAATGTTTAAAAGATGAGAGCCCCCTAGTGGTACATAGTTCTCACGGCCATACATATTCTAAAATAACAAAAAATGTGGTAGGACCAACATTCAAAACAATGTACCCATTTAGAACTGCACTGCTAAAATAGCATAGTGTAACAGAAAAAAATATAAAACTATGACCTTCTCAGTCCTTCATTTTTAGACAGACCCTGACAAAAAAATTCTGTCCTCTATGACTGAAAATTTTTAAGCAAATTTCAATTTTATTATCATATACCCAAAAGAGAAATGAAGTATAAAATGCATCTTACTTAACTTCAAAGTAATAACAATAACAAAAAGATAAAATGCCAAAGGGAAGGAAATAAATGCCAAAGGGAATGGTTAGCAATAAACATAAGTACAAAAGCAAATGTAGTGTAAGGAAGCAGCCTGCTCTGACATACATATTAAATATTGGTTTTGTAATTTTTTTCAAAAGTAAATTTCTAAAAGCAGAAATAGCTGGAAAGCAACAACAAAAAATAAGCCAAAAAGCAGCAAAAATTTCCTCCACTACAGCCTACTATCCCATGTTTCAACAAAGAAAAGCAGAACTTTTACCCAATTTAAAACTCATGCTCACCAAGTAATGCTGCCTGTACAACAAATACCCAAATAAAAAAAAGACTACTTCAAAATCCAAAAAAGTTTGCTTTGGATGCTTAACTTAATGGATAGCTATTATTCCTACAAGCAAAATTTATTTACTGAAATAATGCAACAATTACAGAAATAAAAATAAACTGATCAAGTTTCAAATATACCTGGTACATTAATGATATGTGCATTTTATACATGTCTAAGGAGCAAATCAAACTTATTTTAAAACTGGAAAAACTCTAATAAGCAGTTAGTAGTAAAAAGGGTACTTAAACAAGATTATTTTATTTAAACAAGAATTCAGTGTTTTTTTTTAAATCCAGCACTGTAAACACAATTCCCTCTGATAGTGTTTCCAAAACCAATTATGAAAATGTTAACAAAATATTACTAAAATCTCTAGAATTTGGATTATAAAAAATAAGGCTTTTTGAAATCTGACATTTTAAAAAAATATCTCACTTCTGATTATCCCCAGAAATGCACAAATACTGTAATTTCTTGCTTTAAAAAAAAGTTCTTTAAACAAAGTAATTCTAAAAGTAATTCAGCAAAACCAGTAACAAAAAAATGAATCAATAGCTTTGAAAAGCTAGATACTAGCTTTTCATTTTATTTTAAACTGACATTTTCATTTTATGACATATATCATGCTATTTCAAAAAGGAGATATCATCCAGGGAGGCCTGACTGGCTCAATTGGTAGAGCATGAGACTCTTGTTCTCAGGGTTGTGAGTTCAATCTCCACACTGGGCGTGGAGTCTACTTCAAAAAACAGATAAAATCAAATCATAAAAATGAAAACAAAAAGAAGATACCTAGAATCAAATTGGAGGCTAATTTTAAAAGGATATCCCAGGGACACCTGGTGGCTCAGCGGATTAAGCCTCGTCCTTTGGCTCAGGTCATGATCCCAGGGTCCTGGGATAGAGTCCCACATCAGGCTCCTTGTTTGTTCGGCAGGGAGCCTGCCCCTCCCCCTGGTTCCGCTCTTAGAGTCTCTCTCTTTCCCTCTCTCAAATAAATAAATAAAATCTTACCTATAGGAAACAAACTGAGGATTGCCATAGGGGACATGGGTGGGAGGATGGGGTAATTGGGTGACTCGCATTAAGGAGGGCATGTGATGAGCACTGGGTGTTATACGCAACTGATGAATTACTAAATTCTACCCCTGAAACTAATAATATAGTATATGTTAACTAAATTGAATTTAAATAAAATGTTTTTTAAAAATAAATAAATAAAAGGATATCCCAAATAGCTGATATAAAGGCAGTAATAATAGCAGTGTTTCCTTTTCCCCTTTTTGTTGTACTTAGGTTGTTTTGGGTATACTTTCTGAACTTAAACAGATAATTTATACAGAAAAAAAAATCACATGCTGTCTCGAGACTTACCGAAAATCATCCAAACTTAGGCTACCTCTGCAGTAGCAGATATGTGAAATTATACAAGGAAAGGAGAGAGAGAAAGCCCAGATATTAAACAAGTTTCACTTTAGAACACAAAACAAAATTTAGAAGCTTTAAAAGTTACACAACTGGATAGCATTTATCTTTGCAAAAGGAAAGAATTTGTATAACCTAATAAAGGAAAGAGAAAGTACCATGGCTGTTTTCGGGGGGAACTGGGGGTATGAATTCTAGATCATTATAAAAAGTTCTTAAACTAGTATGTCAGGAAATAACTTTGTATTTTTTGCCTTCATTTAGGGACACCATTTGTTTGATATGGGGGAAAGTATGCAGAGACTAAGCACCAAAAATTTGGCACGGAAAACAAACCCCATGTTTTCCAACACAAAATTCAAGTCCATATTAGATATAATTATGTGTGATCCACACATTTTGAAATACATGTTTTAAGCTAAGAAACAAAGTGAAAAAAAAATCCCTAAATATATTTTTTAAATTATCCTTCAAGCATGGAAGAAACACAACAACACATTAACATTAATATGCATTAAAATTTTTACTTTTAAAATACAATTAAACAGAATGTAGACAAAATATATGAATAAATATTTGACGTATTTTAAGCCACTTAGCAAATAAGCAATGCTATTCTAAATTTTCAACGAAAGAACATTAAGTCTTTTACTTATTTTATATAGGTAAATGAGTAAGTACCACAGAAGCAGAGTCCTGACAAAACTGATAGTTAAAGTCAGGTCAATATAAAGAAAAACAGGGGAGCCTGGGTGGCACAGCGGTTAAGCGTCTGCCTTCGGCTCAGGGCGTGATCCCGGCGTTCTGGGATCAAGCCCCACATCAGGCTCTTCCGCTATGAGCCTGCTTCTTCCTCTCCCACTCCCCCTGCTTGTGTTCCCTCTCTCGCTGGCTGTCTCTATCTCTGTCAAATAAATAAATAAAATCTTTAAAAATATATATATATATATATATAAAGAAAAACATACTTTTAAAGACCATAATCAGTACCCACAATGAAAAGAGCCCATATTTTCTTCCTGTTTATTTTATATTTTAAAGAGAGCAAAATTAGTGTAGTATGTTGAAGACAACCAGGTGTTCTCAAAGTGGCAAAGAAAGTTTTCCAGGTCTGAAGTTATGACCCTGACTTAGCTCCTCGGCAGGCTTACAAGATCAAAGAACCACTTCCCCTTAAGTGGCCCTATACAGGAGAGTGATTAAGCTTAATATTCTACTATGGCACTCCAAACATCCTGTCTATAAACAGAAATAAATTCCACCTGCTTCTCAAACGATGCTGGAAAATTTGATAAAAGTCTTTAAAAAGTATTCAAATCAGAGAGGTACTTGGATTGGGTAAAATGTTTTAAATAACAAGGATCGACTTTTTATTAAGTTGTCAATGTTTCATGACTGTAATATATAAATTCAACACTCAAAAAATTCAAATCTGTTTCTACATCCCTAGGTTATGTCAAAAAATACAATATAGGGGCGCCTGGGTAGCGCAGTCGTTAAGCGTCTGCCTTCGGCTCAGGGCGTGATCCCTGCAATCTGGGATCGAGCCCCACATCAGGCTCTTCCGCTGGGAGCCTGCTTCCTCCTCTCCCACTCCCCCTGCTTGTGTTCCCTCTCTCGCTGGCTGTCTCTCTCTGTGTCAAATAAATAAATAAAATCTTTTAAAAAAATAATAAATAAATAAATAAATAAATAAATAAATAAATAAATAAAATAAAAATTTAAAAAAATACAGTATATTCTCCCCATGGCTAAGGTTTTCACATTTTTCCTTGTACTATCGAAAAACTTACTCCAGTTTCTGACCTACTTCTGTCTTTGTACCACATCTCCAACTTATTTATATATTAGATCTTGCTCAAACAAACTGGAAGGTGTTGAGAGCAATGTGAATATCCATTCTGTGGATTTATAGATTTGTTATGCGTCAATTTTGTACATACAATGATGTAAGGGCAAATCAAGACATTACTTATCCAGCTTATAAATGGATAAAGCTCTCTTTTCTATTATTTCTCTGAGTTATATAACTGCACACATATATTTCCAGAAAGTGAGATGGGAAAAAGAGAGAAAAACCTCTCCATATTTGTAACCAGTAAGTACTCTAATAAAAAGTATTCTCTGGGGGGAAAAAATCCATCTAAAATTGAGTTATCTGTAGATTTCATTTATGCATGTCGTCCACAGGATCCAATAAAGCAGGTGATTAAGCACCAATATGTATTAATTATGATATCAGCAAGGCAATGGTGTGTATCTTGTTAAGTTTTTCTAAAAGAATTTCAGGCATTTTCAGATTATTATATATAGTACAACTCTACAATTACTTAATAAAATATCTTGTTTACTTATATAGCAATCGAACCACATAGTCAAAGAAAAACATACTAAAAAAGATGATACTATCACAAGAATAATTAGCATCAGCAAGAACAAAAACAAACCACACAGATGACTTATCATACCTACCTGTTCAATTTTGAATTGCGTGTTGGTGATTCTGCACCTCTTAAAAGTTGCCTGAAATACTTTAAAAAAATTATGATTATTTTATATTAAAACATGCTATTTTTTTACCTTACGACTTTCCACTTTAAAGAAAACAAAATTTAAATCAAGTGAAAACAAAAACAGGCAAATAGAGTAAGGATTACAATATTGCAAATGGAGATATTCAAGCGATTTGATTTCCCCATGTCTGTAAATAATGTATGTAAAAGAAGAATGGAGTTTCTGCAACACCACAGTATTACAAAGCCACTCAGGCACATGGCAAATCAGGTAAACCAATCTGGTCACAATCTACCTAATCAGATATATACAAATATGGTTTCGGTATTGAGAACTTTTACAGTAAACTTCTAATCTCCGTTAATTTCTGTAGTGAAAGAGTATTCACTTTTTTAATTAATCATGTTTTATTTTTGTTTATTATTTGAATCACTTACCTATTGATATCAAAGCCACTACTAAATTTTGAAGAAAAATCCTTAAATAAGATTAATATTTTGACTTACCTCATCACTGTGGCAGAACATAGGAGTAAACACATTCTCCAAGAGAGAGAGTACATGTTCGTATGCTTCAAAAAGACATCTCATAGTCTGAAGTTTCACAACATCTATGTATGGGCCTTCAGCAACTATTAAAAAAAAATTATATTGTAGAAATTGTTTATGAATACCATAAATAGATTATAAATTAGTTTAAAATAACAGTGAAAGAGCATACAAACAGTCTTAAAACTATGTTTTGCAGAAAAGCCACTTGTAAGGTATAAAAATCAAACTAGGATAAGGAACCAGAACCACCAAGCTCCAGTTCTGGCAAGTATTAGTTATACAAATTATGAGTAAATTTCTTCATCAAAGCTTTCATCTTGTTAGTTTAACAGGGTAATGGCTACCTGTGCACCTCACACAGCTGTTGTAATAATAAACACTGAATACAGGAGAAAACCAAAAACATTAAAAAGTTGTAAAAGGGCTATATTCTCATCAACATCTTTGACTTACTTTTTTGAATCTCTTCTACAATAAAGGGATCAAATCGAATTTTGTCTATACTTTCATCCAAACAATATGTTTTATAAATCTTCTGCAACTCTTCATGAAGAGACAGCATTTCATCATTTGATAACTCTGGTCGTAAAATTCTATCATTGAATTCCTCTAGCAAATTAGGAAAAAGTAAGAAAAAATGAATTAATTCAATATAATTTAATATATAACATAATACACTGTTCCTAGCCTAATTGTAATCAATATTAAAAGCAGCAATTACAATCCATTTATCATTTTAACCTTTTTTTTTTTTTTAAAGATTTTATTTATTTATTCGACAGAGAGAGAGACAGCCAGCGAGAGAGGGAACACAAGCAGGGGGAGCGGGAGAGGAAGAAGCAGGCTCATAGCAGAAGAGCCTGATGTGGGGCTCGATCCCATAAAGCCGGGATCACGCCCTGAGCCAAAGGCAGACGCTTAACCGCTGTGCCACCCAGGCGCCCCCATTTTAAGCTTTTTAAAAAAAATTTAATTGGAAATAAAATTACTACCCAGATGAAAGAGAAACTCAGTTAACCAAATATTTTATATGATAATATAAAGTATGTAAATACTTGCATAGCAATACGAATTTCTAAAATTTACAATAGTATATTTAAAGAACATATTTGATTAATTGTTTATACCAAGGGTCTTTAATATTTTGAAATCCAATTTACTAAATGACAGTGAAATCTAAAGTTTTTTTTAAGTTCCAGTCAATGTTTTTAAAAAATATTTCCTTCTATCACAGAGACTAGATTACTGATGGAGCTGAGCGTGTGAACAAATGAATCTTTTTTTCTAAAATCACAGATGATAGCAGAATAGACAAAATATTAACAGCCTTTCCTTATTACAAGAGGTATTAATATGGAGTTCACCCCCTAAATTTTAATTATCCAACTGAAACACAGAGAGGAAAGGAAATAGTTTTAAAAAAGGAACAAGACATATATGATCTTGGTTGGAGACTTGAAGGGAAAGGAGAAAAAAAATGAGGCAGAATATCTGAAGAGATAACAGACAAGAATTCTTTCTTTCTTTCTTCCTTTCTTTCTTTTTCTTTTTCTCTCTTTTTCTTTCAAAGAAATAAAATCATAATGAAAGAGGAGAGATCACAAGCAATACCAAATAAATACAAACAATTATAAGAACATATTATGAGCAACGATATGCCAATAAATTAGGCAATCAGGGAGAAATGGATGCATTCCTAGAGACATATAAACTACCAAAACTGAAACAGGAAGAAATAAAAAACCTGAACAGACTCATAACCAGCAAGGAAATTGAAGCAGTAATCAAAAATCTCCCAACAAACGAGTCCAGGGCCGGAGAACTTTCCAGGGAAATTCTACCAAACATTTAAAGAAGAATTAATACCTATTCTTCTGAAGTTATTTCAAAAAATAGAAATGGAAGGAAAACTTCCAAACTCTTTCTATGAGGCCAACATTACCTTAATCCCAAAACCAGAGAAAGACCCCAGAGCAAAGGAGAATTAAGACCAACATCCTGATAAACATGGATGCAAAAATTCTCACCAAGATACTAGTCAATAGGATCCAATAGTACATTAAAAGGATTATTCACTATCACCAACTGGGATTTATTTCTGGGCTGCAATGGTGCTTCAACATCTGCAAATCAACCAACATGATACGCTACTTTAATAAAACAAAGGACAAGAACCATATGATCCTCTCAATAGATGCAGAAAAAGTATTTGACAAAGTACAGCATCCTTTCTTGATTAAAACTCTTCACAGTGTAGGGATACAGGGAACATACCTCAGTATCATAAAAAACATCTACAAAAAGCCCACAGTGAATATCATTCTCAATGCAGAAAAACTGAGAGGTTTTCCCCTAAGATCAGGAACACGCAGGCATGTCCACTCTCACCACTGTTGTTCAACATAGTACTAGAAGTCCTAGCCTCAGCAATCAGACCACATAAAGAAATAAAAGGCATCTGAATCGGCAAAGAAGTCGTCAAAATCTCTGCAGATGACATGATACTTTATGTGGAAAAATTGCAAGAACTCATACAGGAATTCAGCAAAGTGGCAGGATATAAAATCAATGCACAGAAATTGGATACATTTCTATATACTAACAATGGGACAGAAAAAAAGAGAAAATAAGGAGTCGATCCCATTTACAATTGAACCCAAAACCATAAGATACCTAGGAATAAACCTAACCAAAGAGGTAAAGGATCTATATTCTAGAAACTACAGAACACTTATGAAAGAAACTGAGGAAGACACAAAATGGAAAAATGTTCCATGCTCATGGATTGAAGAACAAATATTGTTAAAATGTCTACGCTGCCTAGAGAAATCTATACATTCAATGCAACCCCTATCAAAATACTGTCAACTTTTTTCACAGAGCTGGAACAAATAATCCTAAAATCTGTATGAAACCAGAAAAGACTCCAAATAGCCAAAGGAATATTGAAAAAGAAAACCAAAGCGGGTGGCATCACAATCCCAGACTTCAAGCTCTATTACAAAGCTGTAATCATCAAGATGGTATGATACTCTCATAAAAGCAGACATATACATCAGTGGAACAGAATAGAGAATCCAGAAATGGACCCTCAACTCTACGGTCAACTAATTTTGGACAAAGCAGGAAAGACTATCCAATGGGAAAAAGACAGTCTCTTCAACAAATGGTGTTGGGAAAATTGGACAGCCACATGCAGAAGAATGAAAATGAACCATTTCCTTACATCATACACAAAAAGAGGCTCAAAATGGATGGTGAAAGACCTAAATTTGAGACAGGAATCCAACAAAATCCTAGAGGAAAACACAGGCAGCAACCTCTGTGACCTTGGCCACTGCAACTTCTTGCGAGTCACATCTACAAAGGCAAGGGAAACAAAGGCAAAAATGAACCATTGGGACTTCATCAAGATAAAAAGCTTTTTGCACAGCAAAGGAAACAGTTGACAAAACCAAAAGACAACTGACAGAATGAGAGTAGATACTTGCAAATGTCTTATCAGATAAAGGGCTAGTATCTAAAATCTATAAAGAACTTATCAAACTCAACACCCAAAGAACAAATAATCCAATTGAGAAATGGGCAGAAGACATAAACAGAAATTTCTCCAAAGAAGACATACAAATGGCCAAGAGACACATGAAAAAGTGTTCCACATCACTCTCGGCATCAGGGAAATACAAATGAAAACCACAGTGAGATACCATCTCACATCAGTCAGAATGGCGAAAATTAAAAGTCAAGAAATGACAGATAATGGAGAGGATGCAGAGAAGGGGGAACCCTCTTACGCTGTTGGTGGGAATACAAGCTGGTGCAGCCACTCTGGAAAACAGTATGAAGGTTCCTCAGAAAGTTAAAAATGGAACTACCCCATGACCCAGCAATTGCACTACTAGGGATTTACCCCAAATATACAAATGCAGTGATCGGAAGGGGCACCTGCACCCCAATGTGTATAGCAGCAATGTCCACAATAGCTAAACTATGGAAAGAGCCCAGATGTCCATTGACAGATGAATGCATAAAGAAGATATGGTACGTATATATAATGGAATACTACTCAGCCATCAAAAAATGAAATCTTGCCATTTGCAATGATGTGGATGGAACTAGAGGGTATTATACTAAGTGAAATAAGTCAATCAGAGAAAGACAATTATCATATGATCTCACTCACATGTGGAATTTAAGAAACAAAACAGAGGATCATAGGGGAAGAGAGGGAGACAAACCATAAGAGACTCTGAACTATAGGAAACAAACTGAGGGTTGCTGGAGGGGAGTGGATGGGGAGATGGGGTAACTGGGTGATGGACATTAAGGAGGGCTTGTGATGTTAATGAGCACTGGGTATTATATAAGACTGATGAATCACTGACCTATACCTCTGAAACCAATAATACATTTATGTTAATTAACTGAATTCAAATTTTTAAAAAAAGACAAAAACTAAGAGAATTCACCTCCAACAGATTGGTACTATAGTAAATGTAAAAACTATTTCTTTCAGCAGAAGGGAAATGATAACAGAAACCTGGTTCTGCAGAATGAAATAAAAAGTCCCAGAAAGGTAAATATACCGATACCTTAAGGGTCAAAATGGGGGGGGGGGGTGGAGAGTTGAAGAAGAAATACCAATATATTGTAGTTTATAGCCTACACGGAATTAAAATGTGTAACAGCAACATGAGGCAGAAGGGGGTAACTGGAAATACACTGAATTTCTTACAGTGTTCCTGAAGCAGCTAAATATTTTTAAACGAAGACTGTGCTAAAGACTGACAGTGTAATCTCAGAGCAACCACTAAAACAAGAGAACAGAAGAGACATAAATAAAAAGTCGACAGAAGAGATAAAACGAAATACTAAAAAATACTCAAGTAACCCAAAGAAAGGCAGGAAAGGAGTAAAAGAATAAAGAATATATGGAACAAATACAAAACAAATACAAATACAAAACAAAAACCTCTCAGCAAACCAGGAAGAGAAGGAAACTTTCTCAATCTGATCAAGGATATCTACCAAAAACAAAAACAAAAACAAAAACAAACCAGACTAGTACTATACTTAATGGTACAACACTAAGTGATATCCCCCTATGATCAGGAATGAGGCAAGGATGTCAACTTTTACCACTTCAATTCAACATAATAAAGGTCCTAGCCATTGCAATAGGCAATGAAAAGAAATAAAAGGCATAAACACTATAAAAGAGAAAGTAAAACTACATTGCAAATGACATAATTATGGATGTAGAAAATCTTAAGGAAATGTACAAAAAAGCTACCAGAACTAATAAGTGAATGTAGCAAGGGGCACAGGATACAAAGTCAATATGCGAAAAATCAATACTATTTCTGTTTATTAGCCACAATTTAAAGATTATTTTAAATACCACACGCAAATACCTTCAAAACAAAGACCTACAGTGAAAACTATGAAATGTTATAGAAAGAAATTAAATAAGGCTGAAATGAATGGAAAAATATTCCATGTTCATAAACTGGAAACCCAAATACTGTTGAGATGGCATTACTCCCTGAGTTGATCAATACTATAGATTTAATGTAATTCCAGTCAAAAACTCCAAAGTAAACTAGGCTTTGTGCGTGTGTGTACGTGCATATGTGTGTATGTATTCATGAGCATGTGTGTGCATGTGTGTGTGGAAATAGGCAATCCGATTCTAAAATGTATATAGACATGCAAAGAACCTAGAATAGCCAAAACAATTTGAAAAAAAAAAAAGAAATAGGAGGCCTTAGGTCACCTGACTTCAAGACATACTATATAATAATAATCAAGATGATGGTATTAGCCAAAAAATCAGACATGAATCAATGGAAAAAAAGAGAATCCAGAACACACGTATATGGTCAAATCATTTAACAAAGATGCCAAAGCAACTCAAGATTGGAAAAAAAAATGTCTCCTCAAAAAATGGGTATCAGAAAAACTGGATATCCATATCCACAGGTGGGAAAAAATGAACCTCCCCCCCAACTAATACCAATGAAAAATATTTCAAGATCACAAACCTACATGTAAAATATAAAACTATAATGCATCCAGCAAAAAACGAGCAAGTATCACCTTGACTTAGGGTAACAAGGACTTCCCAAGGAAGTCTATGAAAGGACTAACCAGAAAACAGAAATACTGAATATCATCAAAATTTCAAAATTCTACTCATCGAAAGATACTATTCAGAAAATGAAAAGACAAGCCATAGTCTGGAAGAAAACATTCTTAATACTTATTTCTGACAAAAGACTTGCATCTAAAATATATAAAGAATTCCTATAATTTAATGACAAAAAGAAAAACAATTCAATAAAAAATAGGCAGACTTAAACACTTCCATGTACAAAGATATTTGAATGGCCAATAAGCATATGATAAAATGTTCAACACCAGTCATTAGAGAAATGCAAATTAAAAGCACAATCATATACCACCAAACACCCACTAAAGTGGCTAAAATTAAAAAGATAAATAAACACCACCAAATTTTGGTAAAGGTGTGGAGCAACCAGAAGTCTCACATATTTGCTAGGGAGAATAAAAAGTACAACCACTTTGGAAAACAATTTAGCAGTTTCTCATAAAACAAAATATGTACCTACCCTGTACCCAGCAATTCTACTTCCAGTTATTAAACATATGCCCAACAAAAAGCCTTATACAAGAATGTCCATTGCAATTTTATTCATAATCGCCCAAAAATGAAAGCAGTCCAGACATACCAATCCACAAGAATGGATTAAAAAAAAACAAAAACAAAAACATGGTACACTCATACAAAATACCACTTAAGAAAAAAAAGAGCAAACTATTCCTCTACACAACATGAACCAATCTTAAAAGGCATTATCCTGAATCAATGAAGTCAGGCATAAAAGAGTACATACCATATACTCCATTTATATAAGGAAACTGTATAGGCAAAACTAGTCTGTGGTGAGAGAAACCAGACCTGTGATTGCTTTGACAGGTGTGGGAGTGTTTGGGAAGGGCCCTAACTTTCTGGGGTGATGAAAATGTTCTGTATCTTGATAAAAGTGTAGGTTGCACAGATGTATAGATTTGTCAAAACTGATCAAACTGTGCATTTAAGTTCTGTGAGTTTCACTGTGTAAATTATATCTCAATTTTTTTAAGTTATATTTAAAAAAAGAAGTCAGTTCGTTAGAAGTCAGTTATAAATTATGTTCCAATCTGGAAAGGAGTGGACACTTAAGAGACAACTCAAAGGTGGTATTAGAGTATCTAGTGAAATGAAATGTAGTACAATGACACATGACAACTACAAAATCAGATAAAAAACATTCAAATGTATTTAAAATATATAGTAAATAAATTAAAAAGTGTAAAAATGACTTTGGTAAAGTGCACAGGTAAGCCTCACCCACAGTCAGACATATCTGCAACACATGCACCGCTCCTTCTTGTTTCAGAAAGTTCATAAAACGAAATAAGAGGTCTTGCTGCTCCCTGATTTGCTTCAATTCTAGCTTCAGCACCTGATACAATATGGGAGAAGCATAAGTTAAGGCCATACAAACATGTGATAAAATTGTTTATATCAAAAATAATATACATTATTGCTAAAAAATACTTACAGATGGCTTTTTATTTCTAGGTTCTGCAAATTTCTGCAAGAATGGAACCAAAGGGGAAGGCAGTTCAGTTGCTTTTTCAGGCTTTGAAGAAAGAGAATTTATTAATTCAATAAAAGTGCCATGTGCTTTAACGGATATGAATCAAAATTCATACTTAATACTCAATACTCACTGGACTGTCATCTATGAAGATGATAAGCAAATGATTCACAGTATCCTAATGGAAAATAATATACATAGGTCAAAATAATTCCATTACTATATTCTACCTAAAATTCTCAAAGCTTTTTTCATATTGTGAAAGTTTCTAGAAAAACGAAGAAGCAAATGGAACAGTGGCAAAGCATCTGCACGCATGTAACACAGAGGGACTTTAAAAAATTTGTGACGCAGGGGGTGCCTGGGTGCCTCAGTCAGTTGAGCATCTGACTCTTGGTTTTGGCTCAGGTCACAATCTCAGGGTTGTGAGACTGAGCCCCATGTGGGGCTCCGCACTCAACAAGGAGTCTGCTTGAGATTCTCTCTCCCTCTCCCTCTGCCCTGGCCCCAGCTCGTGCTCACACACTCTCTCTCTCAAATAAATAAATTTTTTTTTAAAGATTTTATTTATTTATTTGACAGAGAGAGAGACAGCCAGCGGGAGAGGGAACACAAGCAGGGGGAGTGGGAGAGGAAGAAGCAGGCTCATAGCGGAGGAGCCTGATGTGGGGCTCGATCCCATAACACCGGGATCACGCCCTGAGCCGAAGGGAGACGCTCAACCACTGTGCCACCCAGGCGTCCCCAATAAATTTTTTTTTTTTAATGTGATGTTGGGTCCCACTGTTAGGAAAGTGGGCAAAAAAAAGTTATTCTGACTTCAGCATTTAAAATGTTTATAAATTATTCCTGTTTCTTCAAAATCTTACCAGTTCAAAAGTAAAAGCAACTCAAGCATCAATGGATGCATAAGTAGCAAAATGTGGTATATACCTACAATGGAATATTATACAGCCTAGATAAGGAACGAATTCTAATATATGCTACAACATGGATGAATCTTGGAGACGTTATGCTAAGGGAAATAAGGCAGTCACAAAAAGACAAATACCGCATGGACCCACTTATATGAGGTACCAGAGGAGTCAAATTCATAGAGATAGGAAGTATGTTGGTGGTTGCCAGGGGACTGGAGGAAAGAAGAATGGAGAATTATTAATAGGTATAGAATTTCAGTTTTGTAAGATGAAAAGAGTTCTAGATATAGGCAGTGGTGATGGTTGCTCAACAATGAATGTATTTAATATCACTGAACTATACATACAAAAACATTTAAGATGGTAAACTTTGTATGTATTTTACCACAATTTAAAACCATTTTTTAAGCCTTACTGGATCAGCTAGGAAATCCAAAGAAGGAAGGAACACCGAACCAGAGAGGATTTCTCTTAAAAGTAAGGTCAGGGATCTGGAAAAACAAATAATATTGCACATATTTAGTGATTTACATCAGTTCCTACCTGGAGATCTTGTTAAAATGCAAACTATGATTCGGTAGGTATGCCCCAAGATTCTGCATTTCTAAAAAGCTCCCAAGTAATGCTTATGCTCCCAAGACCATACTTGGATCCCTGAACTGGCTAAAAGAGAGTATTTTTAAGAGAGAAAAGCATTTCCTCAACAGGAGGGATTTGGGTGAGCATTAGAAAACACTCTCCATCTCAGAATATTTAAAATATTTAATACATTTTTAAATTAATGTTTAAAACTAATAATACAATTTGTAATTATAATATTTAAATTAACATACATTAATCTGTTTAAAATATTTTCATTAAAATATTTAAAATTTTTTAAATTTTTAATAAAAACTTTGTGTTATGGGGTGCCTGGGTGGCTGTCGGGTAAGCGTCTGACTTCAGCTCAGGTTGTGATCCCAGGGTCCTGGGAACGAGCCCCGCATTGGGCTCTCTGCTCATCGGGGAGCCTGCTTCTCCCTCTCCCTCTGCCTGCTGCTCTGCCTGCTTGTGCCCTCTGTGTGTCAAATAAAATCTTTTAAAAAAATGTTACAAATAAAATTAAGTAATATTTATTTAAAGTACATCACTAAGGGATCCCTGGAGTGGCTCAGTCGGTTAAGTGTCTCTGCCTTTGGCTCAGATTATGATCCCAGGGTCCTGGGATCCAGCCCCGACTCAGGCTTCCTGCCCAGCGGGAAGTCTGCTTCTCCCTCTCCCTCTGCTGCTCCCCCCTGCTTGTGCACTCGCTCTCTGTCAATTAAACAAATAATCTTTTAAAAAATTTAAAAATAGGGGCGCCTGGGTGGTGCAGTCCATTAAGCGTCTGCCTTTGGCTCAGGGCGTGATCCCTGCGTTTTGGGATCGAGCCCCACATCAGGCTCCCTGCTCCACTGGGAGCCTGCTTCTTCCTCTCCCAGTCCCCCTGCTTGTGTTCCCTCTCTCACTGGCTGTCTCTCTCTCTGTCGAATAAATAAATAAAATCTTTAAAAAAAAAAAAAGAATTATCAGGGTAAGAGTAATGAGATAACTTTACAGAAAAATCTAAAAAAGTTCCTGCCAGAACAAGGAAGGATGGTCTAGATGAATTCTAATTATTCTTGCCAGGTATAACCTTAAAACAGAAACTTGGTCTGTTTAGTTTATTCAAAGTGTTTCTGCCACTGAGTCACAATGTTTATGTCTTTAAAATGAAACACCAAGAAATTAACAAAGTATAATGATCTCAAATAAAAAAGCTGGTTTTATTCATATTTATCTTGATTTCCCAAGATCACTTACCCCCCCAAAAAATTCTAAGCAACACAACACGTGACCAATACTTAGCACCTAAAATGACATTTTAAGACATGACAAATTATATTTCTTAAATGAAAATTTATTCACATTATAGGTTAATCTCAAGTTTTAGTATACTCCTATTATGATCAAGAATAGCAATATACATATGGCATGGTATGCAAATACTGCTATGACATTTTCCGGACTATTTATACCTGCAGTCTGTTGCTTTAGGAGGCAAAATATAAGGAAAAAGTAGTTCAGTAAGTTTCCTTAAATAGTGTAATTCATCTCTTCGACTCCTCAAAGCCACATGAAGCTCTGGACCATATTCTTCTAAAGCAGCTTGCTGTAAAAACTCTGTATTTTCTACTATAAATAGAGATAAAAAAAATAAATATTGAAAGAAGTTAAGGAACATTAAATAACTTCAGTCATTTCCACTAAAAAACAGAAAACCATTTATACAGTCATTCCTTTCCTAGCCCTCCTTTGTTTCCAATATGTATTCTACAGGGAAATTTTTCACAAAAAGGATATAAAAAGAATAATTTTCCTCCTTGCCATAAGTTTTTTAAATTTGTAAAAAAATGATAAAAAGACCTTTTCCCATGGCAAAGAAGAATTTTAATTCATATCACTACTCTACGAATGATATTAAACAAAAGCAAATATTTTAAAAAGTGGAAAAAACTACAGAAAACTTCTAGAACATCCAAAGCTGCTGTTATCAAATGTTATACCTTGTTCATCCTCTGCAAATACACACACAAACCCTGTTAAAACTCTTTGTTTTCTCTGCTTTCACATCTAAATCATTCAGGTAACCTTTTAAAGCACTGTCTTCCTTGGTTAAATTCTGTGTCTCCTGCTCAGAGTATAAGATTTAAGATGTATAGAACTGTATAATACAGAAGTCCATGAACAGATAAATTACTTAATGAACATTAAGTAATTATAAAATTTATATTAACAGAACATTTTCTTAAAAGGCCAAGTACTAAACTAGTATTTTAGAGAAAGAGAGAGAGTGTGGGGAGACGGGGGAGGGGGGTCAGAGGGGAGGGGCAGAGGGAGAGCATCTTAAGCAGACTCTGTGCTGAGTGTGGAGTCTGACACTGGGCTGGATCTCATGACCCTGAGACCATAACCCGAGCCAAAATCAAAGAGTCGGAGGCTTAACCAACAGAGTCACCCAGGTGTCCCAAACTAATATTTTAACTTAAAGGTAATAGTATTGTCACTTCTTTTTACAGACCTCAAAAGATAAGGAGGAAAACAAGTCACGCTTTCCCCTATTTGCACTCTGTGCAGAGTTTTAAAATCAGAGTCTATGAAAGGAATCCTTTTTTTTTTTTTAAGATTTTATTTATTTATGTGACAGAGAGACAGCCAGCGAGAGAGGGAACACAGCAGGGGAGTGGGAGAGGAAGAAACAGGCTCCCAGCGGAGGAGCCCGATGTGGGACTCGATCCCGGAACGCCAGGATCACGCCCTGAGCTGAAGGCAGACATTCAACGACTGCGCTACCCAGGCGCCCCCAATATGAAAGGAATCTTAACTCTAATTCAATGGCTTTATTTTTGACTATTTTCTTCTATTTTTGTTCAAAGAGAATGCAAGCACATTTACCCAAAAAAAGCCACTATATGCACTCTAATAATGTGAGTACTAAGAAGGTATATGAAGGCTATCTGTGCCTGAGGTACAAAAGAAGGCCTGGCAAAGATGGAAGTAGTTATTACAAGAAACGCATTTTATTTCAAAATTATGCAATTATTTACTAAGCAATTTTCTCCAAGAATTTGGGGCACAGGTTTTTTTTTTTAATTTATGTCATAAGCCAGAATTTAAAATGAGACTTAGCCATGCTAAATTCCAGCTCTACTTAACAAACTGATATGATCTTGAACAAATGATATAATCCCTATGACCCTTAGTTCCCACATCAGTAAATAGTTAAGCAATCATAAACACTGAAAAGTCATCATGCAAAATGTATAATTATAACATTCAATGTGATTAAGCATTCACACATAATATATAAATTAAAACACGAGATTGGAATCTATTCAGCAACTGTCAGACATGAGAGTTTTTTGCAGTTCTAGATAATGAGAAAAATAAAGAAATCAGGCAAAAGATAGAATATAAGGAGGAAAATCTTAATTGGGAATATAAGCAAAATATAGATGCTGGAAAACACAACATGGATTGATCCCCAGTAATCATCAGTATATCTACTGCCTTATAGATTAGCAGTTTTCAGATCAAAACAAGAAAGGTCTCCAGAATCCATGACAAAGAGATATCTTCTGGATGAAAGGCTGGAGAGTAAGGTCCTTCTGCACAATCTATTACTGAAGACTATATTAAAAATACTTCTCCCGCACAAAAACCTGCACACAAATGTTTATAGCAGCTTTATTCATAACTGCCAAAACTCGGAAGCAAGCAAGATGTCCTTCAATAGGTGAATGGATAAACAAACTGTGGCACATTCATGCACTGGAATATAACTGAGCAGTAAAAAAAAATGAGCTGTCGAGCCATGAAAAGACATAGAGGAGCCTTAAATCGATATTTTTAAATAAAGGAAGCCAGTCCGAAAAGGCTACAGTATGATTCCAACTACATCACATTCTGGAAAAGGCAAAACTGTGCAGACAATAAAAAGATCAATGGTTGCCAGGGGTTCATGAAGGAAAGAGGGAGAGATGTCTGTGTGAAACACAGGGTTTTGTTTTTTTTTTTAAGTATTTTATTTATTTATTTGTCAGAGAAAGAGAGTGAGCACACACGCACAAGGGGGGGGCGGCAGGCAGAGGGAGAAGCAGGCTCCCTGCTGAGCAAGGAGTCCAATGCGGTCCTGAAACACAGGGGATCTTTAAAGCAGTGAAACTATTCAGTAATGGTGGATACATGGCATTACGCACTTGTCCAAACCCGTAGAATGTACAATACAAAGAGTAAACCTGAATGAAAACTGCAGACTTTAGTTAATAATAATCTATCGATACTGGTATATCAATAGTAACAAATGTACCAACTAATACAAGACATTAATAGGGGAAAAAAGAGATATATATATAGGCACTCTCTATACTTTCTGCTCAATTTTTCTATAAACTTAAAACTGCTCTACAAAGTAAAATTTACTGGGGCACCGAGCTGGCTCAGTCGGTAGATCATGTGATTCTTGATTTCCAGGTTGTAAGTTTGAGCCCTATGTTGGGTGTAAAGATTATTTAAAAATAAAATCTTTTAAAATAGTAATAATAATAATAGGGTGCCTGGGTAGCTCAGTTCATTAAGTGTCTGCCTTTGACTCAGGTCATGATCTCAGGGTCCAGGGATCAAGTCCTGCATTGGGCTCCTTGCTCATCAAGGAGTCTGCTACTCCCTCTACCCCTCACCCCTGCTCGTGATCTCTCTCTCTCTCTCTCTCTCTCACTGTCTCTCTCCCTCAAATAGTCTTTAAAAAATAATAATAATGAATAAATTTACTAATAAAAAAAACACTTTTCCTACTTTTTTTTTCTGATAGTAAAGTAGCCTTTGACAACTGCTATCTTCTAATTTGTTTTTGCCAGTGACAGGACAATGATTTTTAAGTTAATTTTTTTATTCAACAATTAAAGTACACATATTCAAACTCTTCTACTTTTTAAATATGTTGAAAGTAAAACTATTTTTAGTTGTTATAATATTATAAGTTGAACACAGAAAAAAATTTCAAATATATATATGTTTTGAAATGCTTCCATAACTGAGGAATTATTCATTCCAAAAAAACAAATAAACTAATAATCTGATTTATTTTTACTTCAACTCTGCCTAGAACATAATTTCCCCAAATGAACTGCTTATATTAACTGATATTATGAGGGAGGGAAAATTGGCTCTGTGCTCAAATGAGTTTGGGATGTGGGAAGTTAAAAACTATTTAAATAGTTAGAGCCATTTCTTTGCTGCAGGACTGCTCAGAGATTTTAGTATGCTGGTATTTACAGAGAATTTCCAGAAGGGGAATAATGTATGGTAAGTACCAGAAAATATGACCATGCAACCTCTTTTACACAGTTACTACATGGAGTAATATGTAGCACTGACAGAGAATACCAAAAGCATTGGGAAAGCACCCACAAAGAATACCAAATGCAAACACAAGGAAAATCAGCTTTGCAAAGATCCAAGTATAGAGCACAGAAGTAATTTTGTTTAAAAAAAAAAAAAATCAGTTTGAGCTAAGAGCGAGAAAAGTCCCAAATAAAGATTTCATTCATTCAACCAGAAAACATTTGCTGAATGTATGCTATGTGCAAATCATGACCATAAAGGCCAGGACATTCACAAAAAACTGCAAGTAGGTGATCCCAGGCAACACATAATACATAGTGAAAGATAAGAGTAAATCAAAATATCTGACTAGAAAGTATTTAAATATACAATTTAGACTCTTGTAACAGAGTCACTAAATTTTTTTTAGTAGAGAGATAACATGAGAATTGAAATTAACATGGTAGCAATATATAGGATGGGCTGGAATAGGTCAAAACTATTGAAATCATTAAGAAGAGAAAGGGGGAAGAGATGTGAGAGACACCTCAGAGGGAGTAATAAAGGCAACAGACTATCATCCAAAAGAAGATGAAAGTCATCAATACTACTATCTAAAGTTAAATAACTACATTTTAATTTTCATAGATTCCTGAGTTTTCACAATCACACAATAAACAAAGTATTGAAAAGGATTTTGGTTTACAGGAATACATTCACAGCACTTGTGAGTATCAGTTAATGCATCAGTAATCATACTTAGGTATTTAAGGTGAAAGCTGGTATATAAAAATCACTCAAACTTTGTAATAGAAAACTGTATTACCTTTCTGACTGGCTTTAACTATCACCTCTATATGCTTCATTGCTGCTTTTAATAGTTTCTTGGTTATAATAGATGGAATATCCACCTAGAAAAATTCAACATTAAAATAAAACTTTTAAAACAATCATCAATGAGTCACAATGGCAGAAGCACTACATTTATGATACTGGAACACATGATCTTAAAAAGTAGAGATATATTTAGAATCTTTCAAAAATATAATTTAAAAGTGCTTTATATTCTTGGATCATACTAACTATAACTTTAGACAGTTTCTTTATCACACTAAAGAAAATATATCTTAATATGCATGCACTATATATACTAAATTTTCTCACAAAACAGTATCTTTATTGATTTCTTTAATGTGTTTCTTTCAAACACATTCAAAGAAAAATCTCAAGTAACTTATCATCCCTTTGGGGCCATAAATTTCTATTTATTAAGGTTACTTAAAAATGAAGTTTTTTTATTCAGCTTACAAGACAAATCTTGGTTTTAAGCTATATAGAAGCATTCTATTTTGGAACAATATTGAATTTCATGATTCCCCACAGACATTTTTCAGCTTAAAGGCTAGTAACTGTAGTGACTATGGTAGGTAAGTGATGGAGGACTGGAGGCTTATAGGTACACACATAAGAGAAAAAAAATAACTAGAACTAAATTGCAAATAAAATGAATCACCAAAAAGCATGTTTACTGGACTTCAACAGGCTTATCTTCTACCACAAAACTCATACATTTTCCGTTTTTCAAAAGCATGACAAAACTGCATCACAGCAGTTTTGAGTTAAAGTTTCAATTCTTTTTAAAGTCCATATTAAGGAAGCAGGGGGAATCACAGGCTAATAAATCTAATAAATGTGATGAATCATAAACCCCCAATTTTTAGTGATTTACCAGTAAAACCCAGAAGAGTTTACAGATATCTTTAAGCTATATAAGATCAAGCATATTCAATAAGGGGGAATATTTTTGTTATTAGTATACCTTTTTGCAAAATAACATTACTCTTCATTTCTCTCTGGCTTTTTGTCCTCAATGACTAAAGGTCGCTGTGATATCAAATAAGCTGGATGTTTTCATTTTCAAACACTTTATAAAATCTTGTCTTCTGAGAATACTCATGAAAATTTTCCTTTTTAAGTTCCATTTTAGAGACTTCAGGTCAGAATCAAAAAGGTAAAATAATGGGTTCATCACTAAACTTTAATTTAAAAAAACACTGCGGATGATTCTTTGTTTTCATTATCCCCAACTGCCAATTTATATTATTTAGGCAATGGTATCAGGGACAGAACATTGTACCAGGAATAAGATGACCAGGCATAATCGTTGGCCCATTAACTACTACTTCTGACACTTTGACAAAGGTACTTTCTATAAAATGGGTATGATAATGACCCTCTTATCTGCTGGGACAGTGATGCAGATAAAATGAAAAGAAAGGGTAGAAAGCTTAACAATCCAGAAAACAGAAAAAAATATTTGCAAATCATATGTATGACCTCTTACAACTCAATAATACATAGACAACCCAGTTAAAAAACAGGCAAAGAATTTGAATAGACATTATTCCAAAAAAAAAAAAATGACATACAAATGGCCAATAAGCAAATGAAAAGTTGCTCAATATCATAACTCATCAGGAAATGCAAATCAAAGCACAATGATACCACTTCATACCCATTAGGCATGATTAGAATTTTAAAAAATGAGATAATAACTAGCTCTGGCAAGGATATAAAGAAATCAGAACCCTCATATACTACTGGTGGGAATGTAAAATGGTGCAGCCACTTTGGAAAAGCGTCTGGCAGTTAATCAAAAAGTTAAATAGAGTTACCATTTGACTCAATAATTATATCCCTAGGTATATACCCAAGAAAAATGAAAACATATATCCCCACAACCATCAAAAACACTTGTACACAAATGCTATGGCAACATTATCCATAACAGCCATAAAGTGGAAATAATCCAATGTCCATCAACTGATGGATGAATAAACAAAATGTGGCATACCCACACAATGGAATGTTATCCAGACATAAAAAAAGAAAGAAGTACTGATACATGCTACAACATAACATGGATGAACTTTGGAAACATTATACCAAGTCAAAATTACCAATCAGAACAGGCTACATTTTACATGATACCATTTATATGAAATGTCCAGAATAAACAGAACTAGAGAGACAGAAAGTAGATTGGCTATTGGCTAGATCTAAGAGGATGAGAGAACAAGGGTTTATGGCTAAAGGGTATGAGGTCTCTTTTTGGGTGATAAAAATGTTATAAAATTGTGGTGATGGTTGTATAAATCTAGGAATATGCTAAAAACCACTGAATTATACACTTTAAAAAGATGAACTGTCTGGTATACAAAGTAGACCTCAATAATGCTGTTACCAAAAAATACATGTAACACAATCCAAGGATGAAGTACTTTGATTTTAAAATCACCAGGCTATTACAAAGCCTAACAGAGCAGAGCTATTCTACTAAGTAATACCTATAGATAAATTTATTGTAATGAGTCAGCTTTATGATCAACTAATTTTATTTGACTTACTCTAAGTTGTAATTTAAGTGGCTTATCATCAACCAATTAATATTTTTTACCAAATCTTTTATTTCAATTAGTTTATACAGCTGCCTAGACCTTTATTAAACAATATGATTAATTTTGACAACTTTTTCCTACTTATAAAATGGTAAAAAGCTCATACAAAAAAAAAAAAAAGTGAACAGAAAGAAACACATAGAAAGAACCAAAAATCAGCATCAACCTACCATGATAGTAAGAGTTAACAGTGAAAAGGATATATATGTGTCCTTAATTTATATATATATTAACAAGCTTTAATATGTGAGCTTTGTTTTCAATGTGGAAAAATACCACATATATTACTTTCCAGCCTCTTCCATTTGATTATATAAGAAAAATAATTTCTCATGTAAATAAGTACTAGTCTATAAAATGATCTTCCATGGCTGCACAGATTTCTATAATTGGCATGTACTATATTTTAATCAACAATCTTATCATTAGATGTCAGCTTTTCTTTTCAGTTTTCCTTATTATAAATTATACTACAATGAATCTTTACGCATACGTTTTTACATATACCTCTGATTATTTCCTTAAAATATATTAACAAAACAGAATTAAATTTGGGAGTATAGACATTTTTAAGTCTTTTAATAAAGATTACCAAACTGCCTTCCAGTATAAGAATTATACCAATTTGGATTTGTACTTGCTTTGCCTGTTTCCCCACAATCACCACTACTAGACATTATCATTCTTCGTCATTCCCAATCGGAGAGGGAATCAGAATAGCATCTCATCAAAAAACAATATTTACGTGATGTGAAACAACATATTTTCAAGTATTTATTGGGCATTTTTCTATTTTTCTTTCATGAACTGCTTATTTGTTTTTTTGCATATCTTTTCTATAGTGGTTGACTATACTGTTAACTTCTCTAAAAAGTACAGAAACACTTAACAAGATTTATCTTTATTTACTAATTACAGATACATACCAATTCTATCAAACTGACAAGGCAGTATACAAGCATGTGTGTCTATAGCCAACACATTGTAAATATATGTAGGCAAAGACCCAAACATAAACATAATATGGTTTGAAAAAATTTTTTTTAAAAGTAGGTCATAATCATCACCATTTATTCAGTAAATTCATCTAACAGGAACATGACTTTTTTTTTCCTATAGCTGTCTTTTTAATTCTAATTACCACAAACCAAGATATCTAAGCATTAAAGAAAGTAAAATTTATCAATGAATCAAAAGTGACCCATTCACATCTTTAAATCTAAAAAAATTAAAAGTGAAGAAAAAAATACAGTATAGGATAAAGTAAAACTAAGATTTTTAAAAATCTCTTTAGTAATAATAAAACCCCAAATTCCCAAATTTCTCATTATAAATATATACCTTGTGAATCCTTCGAATTAAGACAGATGCAAAAAACCGTAATGTAATTCTCAGTTCATCAACAAAGGACTCATCGTCTGTTACATCCCTTCAATTAAGGAGAAAAGCAAGCATTTAAAAGCTCAGAGAAATACACAGCTACTCCTAGAAACCAAGGAAATATTAGAACTTCCTTTTTTTTCCCATTTATCTATGTTATTTTTCTTTGCATTGTTACAGAATAAAAAATAAAAATGTACAAAAAAATAGACATCTCCCATAATTCTAGTATCAAAACATAATCATTATTAACTAAACTACAGTATATATTCCCTGTAGACAACCACATATACAAAGTCATATTTTTACAATACTCCAATCATTTTCTAAGCATTATCAAAGAAATTTTTTTTTTTTTAAAGATTTTATTTATTTATTTGACAGAGAGAGAGACAGCCAGCTAGAGAAGAAACACAGGCAGAGGGAGTGGGAGAGGAAGAAGCAGGCTCCTAGCGGAGGAGCCTGATGTGGGGCTTGATCTCAGAATGCCGGGATCACGCCCTGAGCTGAAGGCAGATGCTTAACGACTGAGCCACCCAGGCGCCCCCTCAAAGAAATTTCTAAGAAATAAAACAAAGAATAATTTTGGAGGAGTAACAGAATTAAATTAATACAAAACTTTAAATTAGTTTAAAATATTTATAGTTAATAATATAAATTAATTCTAAAAGGTAAAAAAAATGTGTTCTATTTGAGAAAGAAAATAAACTGAAACTCAAACATTTTTAAACAGAAATTTTGACAACCTTCTTCTGAAGAACTTTTCATTTTCCTGAAGTGTTGAGGTCCCTAGAAGAATTAGGACACTTCCCTAATCAAAGCAAGCAAGAAAAGTATGTATAATGGTGATATCCTGAACTTGAAGATGGTACTATTAAGTCCCTTGGCAAATAAAGAAGATAATTGTATTAACCAAGCTTCCCACTATTAACCCCAGGGAAGTGACTATTTCAGCATCAATAACTACACTGAGGAGAAAATACATACTTCATCATTTAGAAATATAGCCTGCTCTTATGAAGAGTCAGAACATGGGTGGGGGTGGGGGGAGTCTTCACAAGAGGATTCATTTTACAAAAAGACTTAGTATCAGCCTTACTTAAATGGCAAATGCCCCATATTTAAGACAGAATCCAACATAAAAATATTAATTTACATAGCTTTTCAGGAAAATATGGCATATAAACTGGATATTAAGTTTAATACATATAGAGCATCTCTCCTACTAGCATTTTTAATGAGAAAATTCAAAATTATATAAAATTAGGATAGATGTCATTAAATATTACATCTGTAAGTCATATAGGTATAAGTGTTCAAATATGTAACTAAATACATGATGCTTTTGTAAGGAAACATTTATTTATTAAATATATATCTTGAATTTCTGATTCTCAAACTAGATTAATTTTTCAGATGTAAACTATTTTCTATATCCTGCAAGGCACTTGTATATCCATAGCAGATACTAAAAACAGAGTTACTTTGGAAAAAACATTGATATTCTAGGAAAATTCTATTAAAATTATTTTTTTTTCTTTTTAAAGATTTTATTTATTTATTTGACAGAGATAGAGACAGCCAGCGAGAGAGAGAACACAGGCAGGGGGAGTGGGAGAGGAAGAAGCAGGCTCACAGCAGAGGAGCCTGATGTGGGGCTCGATCCCACAACGCCGGGATCACGCCCTGAGCCGAAGGCAGACGCTTAACCGCTGTGCCACCCAGGCGCCCCTAAAATTATCTTTTAATTTAATGGAATATCTGAATATAAATTTTTCCTCTAAATGTACGATTATTTCAAATGTAAAAAGTGCATATAAAATATTAAATCGGGGCACATGGATGGCTCAAGTCAGTTGGGCATCTGCCTTCGGCCCAGGTCATCATCTCAAGGTCCTGGGATTGAGTCCTGCATTGGGCTTCCCACTCAGCAAGGAGTCTGCTTTCCCCTTTTCCGCTGCCCCTCTCCCCCCCCTTCCCACTTGTGTTCTCTGCTCTCTCTCTCAAATAAATTAGTGGAATCTTAAAAAAAAAAAAAAAAAAAAAAAAAAAACAGAACAAAAAACAAAAAAGGACCATGGAATGTTTCCCAAATCACTTACAAAAAGAAAACAAAACAAAACAAAACAAATAAAATAAAATATTAAATCCCTCCATTTAGGAGTGATGAGGAATTCTCTAAGTTAACTTCCTTTCAAAAAGTAACCAAGGTTTTTTCTTCCTTGCTACCACTAAACTGTTAACTGATTGCCTACATCTACGGTTCTTACTAGGGGCAAGTATGCCTCCCAGGTAACATACAGCAATCTCTGAAGACATTTTTGGTGGTCACAAATAAAAGGATGAAGTGGTGCTACTAGTATCTCATGCAAAAAGGCCAGGGCCTCTGCTACATATCCGATAATGCACAGAACAGCCCCCCCACAACAAATAATTACTTGGCCTAAAATGTCAATAGTGTCAAAGTTGAGAAATCCTGGCCTGTGTTGCTAACACATTAGCACACTTAATTGTATTCACTAAAGAAAAAAGGTCTTATAGAGAGAACATACCTGTACCATGGATAAACAAAGTTTTCCAATACTAATTCAAGAACCTGTAAAAAATTAGTTTTTAAAGAAAAATCAAATTAATTAACTAATCCTAGGAAAATAAACTATACTACCAAGTAATATATATTGCCAAGAACCAATTTTATTATCCTTATGTGACATCTAATATCATACTTTCACATGACATATACTGTACATGGCTGTTGTGATGATCAAAAGGAACATCTGAGAAAACGCTTTGAAAAACCAAAAAACTCCATAAAAAGAAACAATACTATTAGGATGACATACACGCATTTCTAAACATTCCCAAAATTTAAAAAAACAAACAAACTTAAATTGTTCCTGATTCTGAAGTTTCACTGAACTAAAAGTTCTGTGGAAAGAAGGCAAATAATAGATTAGTCTTTTGAATTCCTAACTCTCTCTATAAATCAGTATTTCCAGAATAAAATGAAGAAACAAGCAGGTCAGACTTATATAAGGGGTCAAAATTAGCTATCAGTGATTGCTTTTGAAGGGAGAATAGTGACTAAAAGGAAGTATGAGGAGGACTTCTAGGGGGCTAATAATGCTTTGTTTCTCGATCTGGGTGCTGGTTATACGGATATGTTCACTTTGTGAAAATCTTAGCTGTAAATTAAAAATCAGTATATAAGTTATAAGTGAAAAAGGAACAAAACAAAAGAAACCCTGGGTGTTAAACTTTCCATTTCTTAACTCTGGATGCAACATTATGTTAATTTTTAAAAAGACTTGTAACAGTGGGCAGTAACTTTCAAAAGCAGCAGGGAGGAAATGAACAAAGGTATCTATTCTGACTATATGCCTACATATTCCTTCTCTGGCAGCAGCAAGGAAGATGGCAGATTCTCTAAATATTAAGGCAAGATTTCATTTTTTATTAGAAAAACTAAGCACTAGTGATACCAGCTGGGAAAGGAGGAAACAGAAACAGGGTATGACACAGGAGACTAGAAACTTTGTCATTAAATATTTGGTCTTACTTTAATCTCCACATCCAATCACCAAGTACTACTGACTACATCCTAAGTAGCTCTTTTCTATAGGTCCACTATTCAGTCCTTATCGTCTCACCCCTATATTGTACCAAGAGCCTCTAGTCTCTCTCCTTCCAAGCTAGCTCCTGTCCACCCTCCACAGAGCTGCCAAAGTAATCTAAAACATATATCTGAATACATCACTGCCCTGCATACTGCATAAAATCCTCAATTTATCAAACCACAATATATCAAAGTAAGAAAAGTGGAGCTGCACTGATTTTGAAGGAGTGGGAGAAAGCTGTCTGCTAGCACTGTGACCATTTACTCCCTTTTTACTTCCCATTGTACCCTGTAAGTCACATCTGAAAACTCCAGTTACACACTTCAAAAATCAGTGGCTTCCATGATCAATTAAACTCCTTCAGCAAGGCCCTTTAAGTCTTTTGATGATCAAATTTCTAACGAGCCATATAAAAACTGGTTAAGAACTAAGCCAGACCCAGGTTTTAGAGTAAGTTCTGCTACCAGCCAGCGATGAACTTGAGAAAATTAAAACCCTCTAAAGCCCAGTTTTGGTAAAATCAATAATAGCACTTATTTTATAGGTTATATGATTCCAGGAAATAACTAAGTACAGTAATTAGTATATTGCCTAATATACACCAAGTAACCAATAAATATTAGCTACTAGAAAATAGTCTCTTCAATGTCCACATCCTTCCTCACATTTTTCCCTCCAGCTTACTGAACACCTTATTCAAAGCTTCCCTTTCCTTTCAAAAGCACTTTCCAAACCCTGAAATACCCTTTCCCACACTATCAGTCTGGCAAACTTCTAGTCATACTTTCTGTTTGCCCCTCTCAACAGTTATGCATTTCTTCCTCTGTACTAATAATATACATTGTACATTTCTTCGAATTCTGCCTGTCTTCACATTATATCGTATTTACCTGTATATATGTCTACCTCCCCTCTTAGACTCAAGTTCCTAGAAGAAAGGAACCATATCTTATTTTTCCTTTTATTCCTGGGGCCTAGTCCAGTTCCTGACTATAGTAAGATCTCAAAGAATGTTTTTAAATGTTGGAGCTAGTATTTACTAAAAACCAGTATGTGCCAGGCAGTAGGCCAAGAGCTTCACATAAGTTCTTTCTTTTTTTTTTTTTTAAGCAATGAATGAAGTGTCAAAGACTCACAAATAATACTCTTGCCCAAGGTCTTATCTTCAGCAGACCTCAAATCAGCACTCTCTAACAGAAATATAATGTGAGCCACATACATAATCTTATATTTTCTAGGAGTTACATTTTTAAAAAGTAAAAACAGGTGAAAATAATTTTATGATATATTTTATTTAACCCAATGTATCCAAAATATTATCATTTCAACATGTAATTAATAAAATATATAACAGGTTATTTCACATTCCTTTTTTCTTATTAAATCCTCAAAATAACATCTCAATTTGGACTGACACATTTCCAAGTGTCTATGAACAGCCACATGCAGCTAGTGGCTACCATACTAGACAGCAGTCTTAAATTGAGGAATCCTGAAGATTTAAATGAAGAAGAAAAAAGAAGAAACGAAAGAAAAAAAAAGTGCCAAGAGTTTAGCATTTATGCAGCACGCTTTTAGCCAAAGGATACAAATTGGGAAAAAAAGATAATGAGGCAGGATTCAGATGCTTAATGCTATTCTTCAATTAATTAGCATTCAATTTAATTTATGTCTATCAACTACCCACAATATATGTGGCACCATACTTGGTGCTGGGAACAAATTAGACCCCATTTACTGCCTTCAAGGACTTGACTCCTTTCTTAGATCAACGGGGAAAACAAGTGTCTAAAAGAAATAACCAAAATATATATGTTACAAAGAAAGTATATATAAAATGTGACTGTAACAAAGATAAGGGAGCATGCTTTCTATTCCTACATTACAGGGAAACAGTGAAAAGTATCCCATTCTCTGCTCTACCCTTCAACAAGTGTCAAAACTGGGTTACTTCAACAGGACATACTTGCTCCTTGTAGCTCAGGTCTCCTTTTGGAAGTACAAAATGGTATTACCCTAGATAAAGATGACTATCATTATAAGAATTAAGCAATATCTAGGTAAAACAATGCTGTCTTTGGCTAAAATGTCCATTTAAATTAGACATGGGATCCAAAAACATTTCTATCTTACCATTCAAGTCGCACATTTAATGATAATCAACTACCTAGTTAAGAACTGATTAGGTGGCATATATTAAGATGGTCCACAATTAAATTTCCATTGGTATTTCGTATTTTCTGCTTGAGTATATTTGGCAATGTTAATTAAATCAATTACCTCTGAGAGAGATGCATCAACCTTGGAAGAAATTTTCAGATCTAGCCACGGCTGGTAGTTTTCAAGTAGTAAGGAAGGCCTAAAGAAAAACATACAATTAAATTGCCTGAAATCCAAAATGTAACTGGAAGGATCAACAAATAAAAAATGTTTAACTTACCTATGTCGTTTACATTTCACTTTACCACAAACAGCACAGCTACGACCTTGAGGAAATAATTCTTGAAGTCCTAACTGCTAAAAAAGGGAAATGGGGAATGGGAGAGATTTATCTTAGTTTACACATAATCTTTACTAAAAAGAATCAACGTTTCAAAAGCTTATTAATCAATGTATAAATTCAGAGAATATTTTTTTTTAAGATTTTATTTATCTATTTGACAGAGAGAGACAGCGAGAGAGGGAACACAAGCAAGGGGAGCGTGAGAGGGAGAAGCAGGCTTCCCACAGAGCAGGGAGCCCGACGCGGGTCTTGATCCCAGGACCCTGGGACCATGACCTGAGCTGAAGGCAGATGCTTAACGGCTGAGCCACCCAGGCGCACCCACAGAATTTTTTTTTTTAATTATTATTTGTCTGCCGTAACACTGAAACCATTCTTTGTAATAACTACTACCGGCTAAACTAAACTGCCAAATAAGAGAGAAAAAATACCTGATGAAATGCAATACCTAAGCCAAATTTCCAAGCATATAATTAAGGTCAGTTTTTCTGCTCGTTTATAAAAAATAATAATAATAATAATTAATAAATGAATCTATATTTGGAAATGATATTCTCCTTCAGAAATGTAAGAAAAAACTATTTTTTATATCTCCAAAACATTAACTTCAATGACAGGAAAGATGTGATAATAACGTTTCTGACCAAACAAGAGGCACGACATTCCTCTGTGTTTTTTCTGAGTAGAAATACCAACAAACCTAAAAAGAGGGACTACATCAACTTGAAGAACTATTAAGCAAGACTTCAAGATGTCTATACACTAGTGACTTTGCCTACTAGAGATAGATTCAATACACTACCACCCTAATGAAATTTCAAATATACAAATTATTTTGGTTAAGCAAACTACCTGATTATTTCTGTCTTTTTTAATGGAGCAATGAAGACATTTAGGGGAAATTAACAGGGTTAGATAATTTAATCCAGTTCCCTAACTGTGTCTGTGCCTCAGAATTACCTGGAAAGCTTTTTAACAAATACTGATTACCAGTCCCTAACCAAGAACTATTCCATCAATTCTGATGAGAGAGCCCAGGAATCTCTTTTTTTTTTAAAGACTCCCCAGATGATTCTACTGTACAACCAACTTTAGGAACGTCTGTTTTAACTTATTGTCCTCACAGTTAATATGCAGTTAGATGACACTCTAAAATTACGGATCTCAACTTTTTGAGAAGTTTGTATTTCCTTTTTATAGCTCCTTATAGACTGTATACCTTAAAAATATACACATATGTAAATTTCACTTCAAATTATATTCTGATATCTTCCATTATTAAATAATAGCAGATAGATTTTTTTTTTAAATCACTGCTTTAACATGCTTTCAGTAATAATACCAAACAGCATAGGTAATACATACTGACTCTTTTAAAAATAAGAACACATAAATTTTACCTTGGGTTTGTATTTTATTGTGAAGAATATATTTGGTAAGAGAGAATCTGGTCCCAATGAGCAATAGAATGTAACAACTCCAGCAACAAATGACCAGAAGATCATTAAAACATGAAGATACCTTAGAAATAAATGCAAATAATTATTACAACCAAGAAAAGTATAAAACTTATGTTGTCCCTTCATTGATTTGACAAGTATTTATTAAGCACCTACCATATCAGACTGAAGACAGATCTCCAATCATAATGTCTATGATGTATTTATTTAACTATAAGGATCACAGAATGCATGCTATCAAATGTACACGTCATTTAAAGTACAAGAAAGTATAAATTCTCAATATTTTATAATACCTAGGTTATTATGTTTGATTAGCTATACTATATTCTTCCAAAATACCTTCCAATGATATTGTAGTATTCATACCCCATCAAAACTCTGATTATCTTTCATTAAATCAAAAAAAAAAACTTAACTGAGTGCCTATTATTTTGTGCCACCCAGTACTAGGCTCTGGGGATACAGTCAGGAACAGCACTGCCATGATCTCTATATGCATGGAAAACAGGGTCTTTAGGTAAGTAAATGGGCACAATATAGTTGTGATCATGTGTTCTATATTATGACAGAGAAAGCATACATGATATGGGAACACCTCAGGCAGAACATACAACCCAAATTTAAAAGGACAGAAAAGCTTTTTTCAAAGAAAGCAGATCTATAGAAAAACTTAAAAGCGTAAGTAGGAGAAACCCAACAGAAGAGAATGGGGTAGACAAATGAGGGACTAGGGAAGAGGCAAGGGAATCCAAACTTGGGAAAACTACACAAACTAAGATCTTAGCGTAGCTCCAAGGAAGAAGTGACTTTAAGATGAATCTTAAAAAAAACAGGCAGAAGTCAGATAATAATGGTATCATAAAATAAGTCATGTCAACATGTCTCAATACAGGCAGTCCTCATACTGCACAGTCCTGATATGCACAAATTTCCATTACCATGATTTTGTGAAACACCAGTCACCCCAACAACACAGTTCAAATTCCAATTACCACATTATATTTATTAACCGGTAACTATATAAAGCACAAACTTTGGTGCTAGTTCTTCCATCCACAAATCACTATGTAGTGGAAAAGAGAATGAAGCCAGTCCACAGAAAGAGAAAAAAGGAAGTGAAGAAAGTATCGGTTGTATTTTAAATCCAGGTTCCACGTATCTCTGAGGCCTAGCTACACTCCAGTTCCTCCGACACTTAAATAACCCTCCAATGATTCCACTCTTTGCCAAACCTAGTGTGAGTTTAGTTTCTGTTATCTACCACTAAGAGTCTTGAGTAATACCCTGGAGGCAATGAAGAATTTTAAGATTTTTGGAATTTTACAAGTTTTAAGGAGAGTAGTATTGCTAGAATTTATAATCAAAAGACCACTCTGGCTACGATATGGAGAATAGCCTAAACTGGAAACATGCACGCTAGCTAGAAAGCTGAAATAGGGGGTGCCTGGGTGGCTCAGTAGTTAAGCGTCTGCCTTTGGCTGAGGTCATGATCCCAGGGTCGTGGGATGGAGCCCCATATCGGGCTCCCGGCTCAGCGGGAAGCCTGCTACTCCCTCTCCTACTCCCCCTGCTTGTGTTCCCTCTCTCGCGGTCTCTCCGACAAATAAATAAATAAAATCTTTAAAAAAAAAAAAAGAAAGAAAAGAAAAGAAAAGAAAAGAAAAGAAAAGAAAAGAAAAGAAAAGAAAGCTGAAATAATCTACGGGAGTCAAAGGATAGCCTATACTAGGGAAGAAACTTAGAGATAAAAAGCTGATTGTCTTGAAACATTTAGGAGGAAGAATTAAGAGGACTAAGTTGTAGATTAATGTGAGCAGAAAGGATAGGTAAAAAATTAGTTCTCTTTGGACACACTAAATTTCAAGTATCTTAAAACATGGCGTGCAGCTGGGGCGCCTGAGTAGCTCAGCTGGTTGAGCATCTGACTCTTGATTTCAGCTTAGGTCATGATCTCAGGGTCCTGGGATTTGAGCCCGGAGTAAGGCTCTTCACTCAGTGTCTGCTAGAGATTCTCGCTCTCTCCCTCTCCCTCTGCCCCTTCTCATGCTCACACTCTCTCTCTAAGACAAATAAATCTTTAAAAAAAAAACGGCAAGTAGAAATGCTTCATGAGCAGTTAAATATTGGATAGTTTAAATCTCTGCAGAGAATATGAGCTAAGGAAAAAAGTTTAGGGATTATCATATAAAGATCACCGAAGTCATGGGAATAAATGAAATTACCAGGGAGGAGCTGCAGAATGAAAAAAGAAGAGACATTTAAGAAATAAGCAGAGCAAGAGAAATTTATAAAGAAATCTAGTAATTAGAAGAGCTGGGAAAAAAAGAAAACAAGAATCAAGTCATAGGGACGCCTGGGTGGCTTAGTCAGTTAAACGTCTGCCTTCAGCTCTGGTCATGATCCCAGGGTCCTGGGATCAAGCCCTGCATCGGACTCCCTGCTCAGTGGAGAGCCTGCTTCTCCCTCTCCCTCTGCCCCTCCCCCCAACTTGTGCGTGTGCAGGCATGCACGTGCGCTCTTTCTCTCTCTCTCTCTCTCTTAAACAAATAAATAAAACCTTAAAAAAAAAAAAGAAGTCATAAAGGCTGTCAAGGTAAAAAAAAAATTCAACAGGGATGAAGTAGTTAACATGATACAAGTATTTTAAAATTTAAGTGAGAGAATGAGAAGTTTTAGCAACAAAAAAAGGCACTAATGAATTAGCAAAAGCAGTTCTACTTAGTGGAATGCCAAAGGAATGCAGTGGATTAAAGAGTGAAATGAAAGTAAAAACATGAAACTGGGGGACACCTAGGTGGCTCAGTCAGTTAAGCGTGGGACTCTTGGTTTCGGCTCAGGTCATGATCTCAGGGTCATGGAATCAAGCCCCAAGTCAGGCTTCGCAGTCAGCAGGGAGTCCGCTTGAGATTCTCTCTTTCCTTCTCTCTGCCCCTCCACCTCTAAAAGAAGAGAATTGGTAAATGTGGATAATTCTCTTCTTAAAAGAACGACAGGCTAAGGTGGTGGCTGGAGGGAGATAACGACTGAAAATGTTTAGTAAAACCTAATCATATTTAAATGTTGACAAGCTAGAAGGAGATAAGAGAAAAAGACATAGGAGAGAAGAGCGAATTGAGTTAATGTCCTAGAGAGGACAGCAATAGTTGGGATTCAGAGCCTAAAGAGAAGATATAGTTATAAGAGGGAGAGATAATCTCTTCCCAAATACCAAAGAGAAAGAATAAATGGATGAGAACGCAGTTAAACCTATAGATTCGGTAGTGAGGATTAAAAGCAATACCACGTCCTTTAAGTGAAACGGGAGATGCTGAGACAGAAAGGCAAAAGTGGCAAGATCAGAAGTTCTAGCAGATTGAGGAAGTTCTCAAAGAGCTGCTGGGCAGAAGTAAAGAGAAGTGTATTCTGAGGAACTGCTGGGCGTTAAATTGACAGATTTGGGATTTTTCTCTAGCAGCATTCAGTAACCAAGATATAAACACTAAAAAAGCAAGCAGCATCACTGATCCAAGATTTGAATTTTGTCGGGTGAGTACAATAGAAGGGAGTTAAGGATACTGGCAATAGAGTAGTTGAAGTGATGGACCATGGATTCTAAGCTAGACCAACTTTAAACTGCATAGGAAAGTAACAACAGAAGAGAAAAAATACAAAAAAAGCAAAGGAATCAGGAGGCTGAGAAGTCAAGGAGCAGGTACAGTGTGACTGAATGAATGAGAAGCAGCCGGTCAGCAAGCGGGATACTTGCTTTTTAAGATTTCAGAGGTAGAGCTCTTTCTGGTGATAACAAGGGCCAACATATGTTGATCCAGGTGGGAGGCTAAAGACGAATCACCTCACGATAGACTATTTGGTGGGTTATTCACACAAGCACTGAAGTCACCTAGAATGATGACAGGATTTAAAATGGAGAGGGGGGGTGCCTGGGTGGCACAGCGGTTAAGGGTCTGCCTTCGGCTCAGGGCGTGATTCCGGTGTTATGGGATCGAGCCCCACATCAGGCTTCTCTGCTATGAGCCTGCTTCTTCCTCTCCCACTCCCCCTGCTTGTGTTCCCTCTCTCGCTGGCTGTCTCTATCTCTGTCAAATAAATAAATAAATCTTTATAAATAAATAAATAAATAAAATGGAGAGGAAGTCTATAAGCCACAAAACAAAGTCATCTAAAAATGAGCACAAATGAGCTGGAGATTGATATCAATGAGAAAACAGACAAATGGCATATGTTTCAAAGGAGTAAGAGACTTCTGCTTCCTTGACAGAATGACTGGTACCAGACTTGCCTTCCCACCATAAATAATCATAAAACAGGACAAAACATATGCAGTGGGATGCCTGGGTGGCTCACCCAGTTAAGCAGCTGCCTTCAGCTCAGGTCATGATCCTAAGGTCCTGGATGAGTTTCACATCAGGCTCCTTGCTCAGCAGGGAGCCTGCTTCTCCCTCTGCCTGCCACCACCCCTGCTTGTGCGCTCTCGCACTCTCTCTCTCTCTCTGATTTAAAAAAAAACAAAAAACAAAAAAACATATGCAGGAACTATTTCCAGGCACTGGATAACAGGTAGTACAGAACTATAATCTTTAAGAGAAAGGAAGCACACAATTGAGTTCTACATCCATCCTAGTTCCCTGAGGACAATTTACCAAGTGCAGTATGGAATAGAAAGGATTACAGAAGATCTGGAGTTCAGAATTGGGACATACACAGCACCAAGTAGTAAGAAAAGGTGAAGATGGATGATTAGAGGTGCTTACCTATTACAGACAGTGACCAAATAAATACTAAAGCTGTGAGACAAAGGCTGAGGCACCCAACCAGATGAGATGCCAGGTCTTAATGTTGCCTGCAGAACACAGTAAAAACCCCTTAAACCTTTACAGTCCCTTTAAACCTGGCCCCAATTCACTCTTCTACCCTTATTTCTTCCCATTCCTTTTTTTTCCCCCCAGTAATCTCTACACCCAGTATAGGGCTTCAACACACAACTTGCATGCTCTACTGACTAAGCCAGCCAGGCACCCCTCTTCTCATTTCTGTATACAAAGCTTCACTCCAACCAAAACAGCATACTTTACATCAAGATTTTAATTTTTTTTAAGATTTTATTTATTTATTTGAGAGAAAGAGAGCACAAGTTGGGGAGAGAGCCAGAGGTAGAGGGAGAAGCAGACTCCCTGCCGAGCAGGAAGCCCGATGTGGGACTCAATTCCAGCACCCTGGGATCATGACCTGAGCCAAAAGCAGATGCCCAACCGAGCCACCCAGGTGCCCCTGACATCAAGCTTTTAAGAAAAACCTTATACTTAGAAACTGACTCAAATTATAGAGATAATTCAGAGAGGAAATTATCAAATTCTTGTTCACAGCTGCTACCAAAAATCATTTTGACCCAGACAGACATGACTCAGAATTCAGAATTTTTAGGATTTTTGAACACTTATATAGTATATATTTCATATATAATTTAACATTCCCAGTGAGATCTAATGCAGTACTCCATATTTAGATATTAATATTTCTGCAGCAAAACATAAAAGCAGTAAGAGATAAATAAGTCAGAAATAAAGACTATAAACAGGGATGCCTGGGTGGCTCAGTCGGTTAAGCATCTCAGGGTCCTGGGATCAAGAACCACATCAGGCTCCCTGCTGAGCGGGGAGCCTGCTTCTCCCTCTCCCTCTGCTGCTGCTCCTCCTGCTTGTACGCACTCTCTCTCTCTCTTCCTCTCTCTCTCTCTGTGTCAAATAAATAAAATCTTTTTTTTTTAAAGATTTCATTTATTTATTTGACAGAGAGAGAGAGAGGCAGCGAGAGAGGGAACACAAGCAGGGGGAGTGGGAGAGGAAGAAGCAGGCTCCCAGCGGAGGAGCCTGATGTGGGGCTGGATCCCAGAATGCCGGGATCACGCCCTCAGCCAAAGGCAGATGCCCAACGACTGAGCCACCCAGGCGCCCCAAATAAATAAAATCTTTAACAAAAAAGACTATAAATAGTCTCATGTCTGTTCAGGTCAAGTTTTGTCATCAAATGTAATTGGTACAAACTTAGGGGAAAAGTTACTTCTTCAGAGCTTTTGATTTCAGAATTACAGATTAGGAATTGTAGACCTGTAGATCAAATGACAATCAGACCTTAGACTGAAAGACAATAAATACTACATGCAATATGTGTGGGCTGCAACTAAGGCGAGCAATAACTAAGGTATTATTTAAGAAGAAAATCTATATCCTTAAATGCATTACACCACTGGTTCTCCACCAAAGGTGTTTTGCCCCCCAGGGGGCATTTGGCAGTATATGCAGACATTTTTGATTATCACAACTGTGGAGAGGGGGAAGGGAAAGTGCACTATTGACATCAAGTGGCTAGAGACCAAGACAGCTGCTAAATATCCTACAATGCACAGGCCAGCCGCTCACAACAAAAAATTCTCTAACCCAAATTATCAATAGTGCTGAGGTTGAGAAACCCTGCCATCAATCAGAGACAAATACTAAAACCAACAAGCTAAGCATTCAGAAAGTTGGGGGAAAAAAGATCCAAACACATAAAAAGGACGGAAACAATAAAGAACAGAAATCAATAAAGCAGACAACAATGACAAGAGGCAGTAACAAAATATAAGCTTGGTTTTTGAAAAATTAATAAAATAAGCAAAGCTCTAATTGGATGTATCCTACTTTTTCAATTTGAGCTGTACTTTACTGTAACTAAATAGACCTAACAGATGAAGTAAAGCAATTCTAGAAGAAAAAAAGAGAAAGAGAGAAAAAGAATTCAAATTTTAAAATATATAAGGAATGAAAAAATGAGAAAATCATCATGTTGCAACCTATAATGAAGTAACTCATTCAGGGAATAAATAAATGGTAAAACCAAAGAAATGTGCTGGGCAAAGTATTAGCTGTCACTACCCAAATCCACAAAAAGTGAGGCAACTCCATCTTACGTGCAGTTATCTTCTCATGTGATATAATAAGATGTACAGAGCATCATCGGAGTGTTCTTGCACACACACACACACAGAAATCTAAATCTAATCAAGTTTATAAACCTCACACCCCGTCTACAAAAAATATACAGGTAAGAATAAAACAAAACAAAACAAAAACAAAACACCATGAGGAAACTAATAGCAGAAGTGTGAACAAATGACCCAATTTCTTCAAGTCAATGGTGGGGAGAGGGGAGAGAACCAGGTAAGGATGAATGTTCCAGATCCAGATAAACTATGGCTTGTGGGCCAAATGCCACCTGCTTTGGTATGGCTCTCAAGCTAAGTGAGGTTTTTATTTTTTTTTTAAGGGTCCTTTGAAAAGAAAAAAAAGAGAGAGAGAGAATATGGGAGAGAGACCTGATGCAGCCCAAAAGTCTAAAATATTTACTATCTGACACTTCATAGAAAAAATTTGCCAATTCTTATTCTAAATTATAAGAGATCTACAAAAGCTTAAGAGATGTAGCTCCCACATAAAATAAGTGGATCTATTTTAGATCCTGATTGGTATAGACACACTACAAATTTTTACACAACTAGGAAAATTTGATTATGGACTTGTTATTAGATGATATTAACCAACTACTGTTAATTTTGTAAGGTTATGGTTTTGTGTAGAAGTGATTTTTAAAATGGAGGAAGATTAGATATTTTTCAAATATGCAAAATATTGATTGTTGTTGAGGCTGAGTGGATGGGTGCTTGGAAGTTCCTTGTATTCTCTTTTCTCTATGTATGCTTGGAAATTTCCAAAATCAAAAGCTAATAAAAAAGACAAAGTTTTAGCAAGACAGATCAAGGAATAAAAGAAAAAGAGAATACAAATACACAAAATACAGAATGAAGAAGAAATAATGACAGCTAAAACTGAAATGAAAAATGAAACTATGAACAACTACATTCATAAACTGGATAACCTACAGGACATAAATTTTTGGAAAAAGACAAAAATGCTAGAAATCAGTAAGTGAAGAACTAGGTAACTTACATAGGCCAATTACATTAAAGAAATTAAAATAGTAATCAGAGACCTGGCTGGAAAAAAAACAAACAAACAAACCCTGGCCCAAATGGTTTTACCAAACTGTAATGAGACAGATAATCCCTATCCTATATAGATGACTTCAGGGGGGAAAAAAAAGAGAAAAAGCTGCTAATTTAAAAGGACTAATATAATTTTAATTCCCAAATCAGACAATATAAGAAAATCATTACGTCTATTTTACTTACTAAATACTAAATAAAATATTAGTATCTAATATTAAAGTTTTAGTACTAAAACTAACAGTATATCATAAAATAAAGAATAATACATCGTAAGAAAGACGGTTTTATTTTTATTTTATTTTATTTTTTTAAAGATTTTATTTATTTATTTGACAGAGAGAGACAGCCAGTGAGAGAGGGAACACAAGGAGGGGGAGTGGGAGAGGAAGAAGCAGGCTCCCAGTGGAGGAGCCTGATGTGGGGCTCGATCCCAGAACGCTGGGATCACACCGAGCTGAAGGCAGACGCTTAACCACTGCGCCACCCAGCGCCCCAAGAAAGGCGTTTTTAAATAGCTCATTATCTTTAAATCTACGCCATCATAGACTAAAGGAGAAAAAAAAATCAAAGAATGATACCTCTTGATCTAACGAGTTACAGGGAACAGAAAGGGAAAAGAACATATGCACAACACCCCAGGGATGCAGTCAACAAAAGCCAGACTATAAAAAAACTCCACAAAACATATGGCCCTGTTTCTTCAAAAAATGAATTGCAAGGTTAAAACAAAGTGGGATGTATGGGAAGGGGAGGTAGCTCTCAAATTAAAAGACCATAGTAGGATCTTAATTTGATTAACTGTAAAAAGCTGTTTACAAATAAGATTCACTACAGATGAAGCAATAGAAACGTGATAAAGTATGTGAAAATACAGTAAAACGTTAATGGTAAAATCTAGGCAGTACATAACTGGTCATTTATTGTAAATTCATACATTGCTGTATGCTTAAAATTTTTTTTTTTTTAAAGATTTTATTTATTTATTTGACAGAGACAGAGACAGCCAGCGAGAGAGGGAACACAAGCAGGGGGAATGGGAGAGGAAGAAGCAGGCTCACAGCGGAGGAGCCTGATGCGGGGCTCGATCCCATAACGCTGGGATCACGCCCTGAGCCGAAGGCAGACGCTCAACCACTGTGCCACCCAGGCGCCCCTGTATGCTTAAAATTTTTTTTATCACAAAATGATGGGGGGAATTCTAGCAAATTCAGGCAAATCTGACCATTGAATGGATATTTTATGATGTTAAGAAATTACCTTTTTTTGATGTGAACTGGTATTATGGTTATGTAAGAAAAAAAGGATTTATCAGTTAAGAGACACATACTGAAATTTTTAATGTTTATAGATAAAATATGTCCTGTGGGATTTGCTTCAAAATAATTGTAGGGGGCTGATATTTGACTTGAGCTGATAGTTTTTAAGCTTGGTGACAGATACTTAACAGGTTTCATTATACAATTCTAATTTTATTTTATGTATGTTTAAAATATTCCATAATAAACTTTATTTAAATGAAAAAAAAGGCAATTAAAAAGACACAAGGACAGATCTGAATGAATGGAGAGATTACTTATGTTCACAGATGAAACCTTTAAAAATAGTAAAGATATAAATTCTACCCAGATTAATTTACAAAGTAATAATACTGTGGTGGTATTTAATATGACTGCAAATTCTTTGACACTCTTCAAACCAAAACAGGAATTTAATTTCCTTCCCCTTGAATAGGGGTTAGCCTTAATAACTCTACAACTAAGAGAATGTAGCAGAAGTGAAGCTGCCTAACTTCCAAAACTAGGTCATAAAATGGTATGGCTTCCAGCAGGCTCTCTTTTTCAAGATGCTCACTTTTGCAAGCCAGCACCACGTTGGGAAAAAAGCCACACGTAAAGACCATACATACAGGTTCTGGCCTATAGTCTTGCTGAGATCACAGTCAACAACCAGCATCAACTGTCACATACGTGAATAACAAGCCAACAATTACTATTCTAGCCCCCTGCCTTCATGGTGCCCAGCTGATGATGCACAGTGAATAGAGATTAGCTGTACCCACCAACTTCTGCCCAAATTACAGTTCTGTGAGCAAATTAGATGTTGTTGACTTAAACCACAAATTCTGGAGATGGTTTGTTATGTGACAATAGATAAAATAAAAACTACAATCAAAATTCCAGCTCAATCTTTTGAGAAATTTGACATATTCATTCTAAAATATATAGGGAGGGGCTCCTGGGTAGCGCAGTCATTAAGCGTTTGCCTTCAGCTCAGGGCGTGATCCTGGCGTTCCAGGCTCTTCCGCTGGGAGCCTGCTTCTTCCTCTCCCACTCCCCTGTTGTGTTCCCTCTCTCGCTGGCTGTCTGTCACATAAATAAATAAAATCTTTTAAAAAAATAATAAATAAAAAATAAAATAAAATATATAGGGAAAATAAAGGCTTATTTATTTATTTATTTTTAGATTTATTTACTCATTTTAGAGAGAGAGAGAGCACGCACAAGCACACAGAGGGAGAGGGAGAAGCAGACTCCCCACTGAGCAGGAAGCCTGATGCAGGGCTCAATCCCAGGACGCTCAGATCATAACCAGAGCTGAAGGCACACGCTTAACCTACTGAGCCACCCAGGAGTCCCAAAAATAAAGGTTTACAAAGAGCTGTGCCAGCTTTGGAAAAGAAGGGCCAAGAGTGAGAATTTGTCCTAGCAGATACAAAACCACACTGTGAAACTTAACCATACTCAAAAAAAAAAAAAAAAAAAAAAATCTGGTATTGTTATAGGAAGAGAAAAATTAACAGAAGAAAGAGAACTAAGAAGTTTGGGAACAAAATATATGACATCCTAGAGTCTGTCTGGGTTCAAATTCTGATTATGACACAATGCAAATTAACCTCTCGGAGTCTTGTTTGGTCCTCTATAAAATGAGGCAACAATAACTCAAAATTGTTATGATGATTAAATAAGATCACAAAAGTGCTTAGAATAGCCTGTCACATACTATGGTATAAGTGTATGTAAGCCAGTTGTGGTAATTTAAAGAATAAAGAACAATCAATGAAGTAAAAAGACAACCTATGGATGAAATGCAAAAAAATATTTGCAAACCATAAATGTGATAAGGTGTTAATATCCAAAATACACAAAGAATTCATACAACTGGGGGCGACCTTGCACTTCCAACAGGAAGAAGCCTACTTTACTACTCCAGCAAGAGGAAGAAATTTTTCTTGCACAGCAACAAGCCCAGCAAATAAGAGTATACCACAACTCAAGCAATGAAAAACTACCACCACCCTGCATTCTCCCTTTATTCCAATGGACTTTTATTCAAAGAAGACCCTCCCATCCTCCTCCTTTTCTCTATTAAGTTACATTCCTCTCCTTTGATCTTCAGGCTGTCTCTGGTTTCCCACAGCAATTGCCATTGCTCTGCTATTCCTGAACAAACCCATTTTGCTGGTTAAAAAATAATAATAATAAAAAGTGTGCAGAGGACCTAAATACACATTTCTCCAAAGAAGTTATATGAAATACCAACAGGTACGTGAAAATATGTTCAACATCATCACTAGTCATAAGGGAGATGCAAATTTAAACCACAATGAGATATCACCTCACACCTGATAGAATGGTCATCATCAAAAAGACAAGAGATAGGGGCGCCTGGATGGCTCAGTTGGTTAAGTGTTTGCCTTTGGCTCAGGTCATGATTCTAGGATTGAGCCCTGCATTGGGCTCCCTGCTCAGTGGAGAGCCTGCTTCTCCCCTATCCCTGCTGCTCCCCCTGCTTGTGCACGCTCTCTCTCTGTCAAATAAAGTCTTTTTAAAAATTCAAAAATATTTTTAAAAAAGACAGGAAATAACAAATGCTGGTATGGATGTGGAGAAAAGAGAATGCTTTTGTGCTATTGGAGGGAATGTGAATTGATACAGCCACTATGGAAAACAGTTTGGAGGATTTCTAAAAAGTTAAAAATAAAACTACTATATAATTCAGCAATTCCACTTCTGGGAAAATATCCAAAGGAAACAAAAACACTAACTCAAAAAGATATCTGTACCTCCATGTTCACAGTAACATTATTTACAACAGCCAAATTATGGAAACAACCTAAATGTCCATCGACAAATGAATACACAAAGAAACTGTGTTGTGTATATATACACCCACACACACAAAAGAATATTTGGCCACAAAAAATGAGGAAATCCTACCATTTGGGACAACATGGATGGACCTTAAGGGCATTATGCTAAGTGAAATAAGTCAAACAGAGAAAAGAAAAATAGTGTATGATCTCACTTATATGTAAAATCTTAAGGAAAAAAAAGAAACTCACAGAAAAAGAGATCAGACTTGTGGTTACAAGAGGTGGAGCATAGGGGAGAGGAAATTGCAGGAAGGTGGTCAAGGTACAAACTTCCAAGAAGATAAATAAGTACTAGGGATGTAATGTACAACATGATGACTATAGCTAACAATTAAGCTACAATTAACTAATCAAAACTACAATGAGCTACCATTATTTATGTACTAAAATGACTAAACCAAACCTACAGACAATATCAGAAGAGTCAAATGTTTTGACAGGAGTGTAAATTAGTACAACCACTTTGTAAAACTATATGGCAGTATCCAGTTAAGTTAAACAAATACATATACTATGACTAAGCATTGCCATCCACGTGCATCTACCCAAAATAAATAAGTCTATCAAAAGAACTATATATACATAAGAATATTCATAGCAGCGTTATTCATAACAGCTAAAAACTGTAAACAAGTAAAATGCCCTTCAACAGAAGAATGGATAAACAAAGTATGTCATATTCCCAGTGGAATACTGCACAATAACAAAAGAGACTTAAGTCCTGACATAGACAACAATATGGACAAATCTCAAGAGTTGAGAGAAACCAGGTACAAGAGGACCATATAATTCCATTGATAATGAAATTCAAAAACAAGCAAAACTGATCAACGGTGACTGAGGTTACTGACAAGGGAGTGTACTGGGGTGCTAGAACAAATGAGACAAAAATAACTGCTAACATTTATAAGACTATGTTCTATGTCCTGAGCACCATTTGAAACACTTTCAACGTATTAATCCTTTAATCATCAAAATAATCATATAATGTAAATACTAGTATTATCACCATTTTACAGATGAGTGTACTGTGACAGATAAAAGTTAGATCACTTATCTAAAGGCACATAACTGATTAATGGGGGAGGCAGAATCAAATTCTTACATTGAAGCTCAGATTCATAACTTTCAACCACAACAATAAATTGCCTCAATAATCAAAGAAAACTTTTTTTTTTTTTTAAGATTTTATTTATTTATTTGACACAGAGAGAGACAGCCAGTAAGAGAGGGAACACAAGCAGGGGGAGTGGGAGAAGAAGAAGCAGGCTCCCACCAGAGCAGGGAGCCTGACGCGGGACTCGATTCCAAGACCCCAGGATCACACCCTGAGCCGAAAGCAGATGCTTAACCACTGAGCCACCCAGGCGCCCCTCAAAGAAAACTCTTAACGCTACACCTGGGCTAAACAAAACACTCGCAAAGTGTTAGCTATTATTACTATTACCATTATTACTAGCATGTAACTTAAAATATTCCTTATTATAACACTCAAATATTCAACACTACTATTAGTAAATGCATCTATGCTCCTAGCTTTCCCTAACAATACTGTAACAGTGATATCACAAATAATTTGAAATATATAAAGTATGTTACTCTATTCCTCCCACAAATCATTTATAATAGCCAAAACTTAGACATTTCTCTTTCCACAGATAAGATTCATAATCTTGGGGCACTTGGTTGCCTGCATCAGGCTCCCTGCTCAGTAGGGAGGCTACTTCTCCCTCTCTTCCCCGTTCTTGCCCTCTCTTGCTCTGTTGCTATCTCCGTTTCTCTCCTCTCAAATAAATAAATAAAATCTTAAAAAAAAAGATTCGTGATCTTAATTCATATTGAAAGAAAAATTTAATATACTAAATAATACCTTGAAAGATCTTCAGGATTTAAAGTTTCAAGACTATAAAAGAAAAAATTAATCTCGGGTGCCTGGCTGGCTCAGTCCATAGAGCATATGACTCTTGACCCCAGGGTCATGAGTTCATGCCCCACAATGGGTATAGAGCCTACTTAAAATTTAAAAAAAAAATTTTTTTAAATAATTTTGAAAAGGAGTATTAGTCTAAGTTTAACCATATAGAAGGAAAGCTCCAAATCTCCATATTAACCAGTAAATATTTTAATTGAAAATTTCTTTTAAAGTTATTTCTAAAAACTAACTGGTGAAATGCCTGTGTAGGAATCATTTAAGGGGCGCCTGGGTGGTTCAGTCATTAAGCATCTGCCTTCGGCTCAGGTCATGATCTCAGAGTTCTGGGATAGAGCCCCGCATTGGGCTCCCTGCTCAGCGGGAAGCCTGCTTCTCCCTTTCCCACTCTCCCTGCTTGTGTTCCCTCTCTTGCTGCCTCTTTGTCAAATAAATAAAATCTTAAAAAAAAAAAAAAATCATTTAAGATTCTTTTTTAAGTAATCTATACACCAAACGTGGGATTCAAACTCACAACCTCAACATCAAGAGTCGCATGTTCTTCTGACTGAGTCAGCCAGGTGCTCCAAGAAATCATTTATTGATGGTATGAATTAAGCCTATCTTCTCATTTCTAATTTCATCATTATACCCCTAATGTTTCTATTTTTTATATTATATATATTTTTTCTTTTTAAATTTCTGAATAGATGTGCCTCATATTCCCCACTCCCAGAACGGACTACATTTTCTTGTATAACAATCTTCCAGAGATAGACAAAGCCTACATAATCATACGTGTATATACATATGAATGTACACACATATTCTAAAGAAAATCACACAGCACACTGAAAAGCACACTATATACTCTGTCTTGCACCTTCCAAAAGTGTTTTCCTAGAAAAAGATACTTAACCATTTATTTATTTTTATTCTGAAGTAGACGCTACCCCCAACATGGGGCTTGAACTCATGACTCTGAGATCAAGAATCCCATGCTCTACCAACTGAGCCAGCCAGGCACCCCAGGGTACCTAACCATTCTTTTAGACAGTTCTATCATGTTTAAGGTCACTTTTGCTGCTTTCAACAGTAATAAAGGAAAATACCAAAAAATGTATGCAAAAAACAATTTCACTCATAAATCCAACCACTCAGAGATGTATTATATCCTTCTTTCTTTGCATAATACAAAAAAGGTACAGGGTAGAGATCAGATGATATCCTATGACTTAACAACAAAGAACACTAGACACTATAATTAAGTAGGCAACTTCAGAAATCTAGTTCAACCTGATCTTGCATGTCCTACCTTGGACACCTAAACAGACCGACCTACCAAAAGAGATAGGGTAAGAATTCCTGGACAAAACTTAGTAATCACAAAACGTTTAGCTATCTTTCATACTAAAGCTATTCATCTAGTTTAGAATACCTTTCAGATAGCAGAAAGCAAGTACTTAGTAATTCATTTCCCTCTGTTAAGGATTCCCCTTCCTCCATGTTCCTAAAATCAAACATCTTACTGTCACAATCAAAGCACATTTTCCAGTAAAATATCAATTGCTATTTAAACCTAATATTATATTAACCCAGAGTCAACTAATAAGAAAGCAAAATGGGTAGGTGAAAAATTCAGCTCCAACAGTCACAGGAAATGGTTACCTTAGAGCAAAATTAAATCACCAAATTCTTGGTGAATACTTTCCCATTCCTATCCTCAGGGATCAACCACCCCAAAACAAAGAGTAGAGTCGGTTTCATGTTCAAAACATCAAAAAAAAAAAAAAAAAAAATATATATATATATATATATATATATATATATATATGATGTAGATGCTGTTGCTGACAAGTGTCTCAGACTTCTTTCCACCAAAAGCAAATGTGGAAGTAATCTGAAGGAAAAGTTCTCCTCTACTACCTGTTTCATCGTTACCATTTGTGGAAATAGCTAACTGAAGGAAATCGAATTTATTTCAGGAACAGAACCTTCCCATTTCAAAATGTCAACTGAATTTATCAATTTTAACTTTCAATCTTCCCTTTTAGAATATTCTAGAGATATTGAAACAGGTACTATTTTGCGTTCTGGCTTCAACAAATCTTTACGATCATCCATTTTAACCAACCACCCTTTGGGGAAAGCTTCGGCTAACAAGACTATGTGTGAGCGTGTGTGCTTCAGTTGGAAGAGTGTGTGTGCCTGGGCTGCAAGATCATGCGCATGTCTGCACACAGGTGTACATGCTTCCACTGCATGATTGTGCTTGCGCGCGCTTCAGCTCTAAGACTGTGAGCACGTGTATATGCTTCAGTTGTAAGACTGTGATTGTGTGTGTGTGTGTGTGTGTGTGTGTGCGCGCGCGCCCTTCGGCTCTAAGACTGTGCGTTTGCGCACTGCGGCTGTTCAGATCGTGTGTACGTGTGTGCGCTTCAGCTGTAAGACTGCGTGTGAGCCCTTCGGCTGTAAAATTGTGGGTGTGCGTGTGTGTGCACGCAATGCGGCTGCAAAACTATATGTGAGCACCGTTCGGCTCTAAGAATGCGTTCCTGCGTGTGTGCGCGCGCGCCCTTCGGCTGTAAGACTGTGTGCCTGTGTGTGCGCATGCGTGTGGTGAGAGCGAGGAGTCGGCCCGAAACCGGGGCGGCTACAGAACCTGGAACCCGCCTCCGTCAGCTGACTGGACCGCCCCTGCAAGGTCTCAAATTGGGACGCACATACAGATTTCACTCCTCCGAAAAACAGCGATGATGGAGCACCGGGTTTTAAGAAGCCGGTGAAAAGTAGGTAAGAATCAGGGCCAGCTGTCTCAGGAGACCTGGCCTGAGGAAAGGGGGCACTGGAACGCACCCCGCCCCCGCTCGCACTTCCGGGCGCAGCCGCTCCGCCCAGCTCCCCGAGGCCGAGCTTCCCAAGGCCTCGCCGCCGGCCCCAAGCGCTGCAGCTGCGCGGCCCGGGCGGTGTCCGCACAGCGAAGCACCACGGGCCCCCGTCCGCAGCCTCGCGGAGCAGCCGCCCGCCGGCTCCGCGCTGCGGCGTTACCTGTTGAGGAGCAGCGAGGCGACGCTGAGACAGAGCAGCAGGAAGCAGAACAGCGGGTACTGGCGGCAGATCTCGCGACCCACGTCCAGCCGCAGCCGCTGCTTCAGCTTCTCCCCCACCGTCCGCACCCAGGACACCATCTCCGTGGGCGTGGTTGGAGTTGCGCTACCGACGGAGGCCGAGGTCGAGGCGACCCCCATCAACCTCCCGCGTCTCCGCCCCGCCGGCCCGGCGGCTAGCCACACAGCCGCCGACCGGCGGACCGTCTGCCGGCTGCAGCCGCCCAAGGCCCCGCCCAAGGCCCCGCCGCGCATGCGCGGCCCCGCCCCCTCCCCCTCGCCGCCGCCGCCGCCGGCCGAGGGGACGGCCGCAAGACGTGCCCGAGGTCGTCACCCCGCGCGAGACCCAGCGCGTCCCCTCGCTCCGCCCTCTTGACCAGGCTCGCGCGCCGTCTCCCACAAAGGGCCGGGAGCCCCTGCAGAGTGGCCTTCTCCGGAAGTCAGGGGGACGCTGCAGCAACCAGTAGCCGCCTGTACCGCGGAGGAGAGAGAGACGGTTGTGCCCGAGCACGGGAGACGCTGCGGTCCCGCAGCCGCCAGGCCCTGCGTGCGGACGGCCGAGCTCGCGGGGCCGCTGGGACTGTAGGCTTTGGGACGCGGGCCGGCGGAGGACGCAGTGCGCGGTCGCGGCCCCCGCCGCTCCCCACGCCTCGTCCGCGTAGGCTCTGCTCCGGATGGGGACCGGGCGAGCTTTCCGCGACGCCCCCGAGAGAACGGGGACGACTCCGTCCTTGTTTGGCGGGGGTGGGGGAGCGGCTGAGGAAAGTACTTCCGGAATGTGGGCGTCGAACCCAGCGGCCGCCGCCCTTGCGAAAGCGTGTTCTGAGCGCTCGCGGGCGAGGAGCGCCCAGGTCAGCGCGCCCTCGCGGGCCTCGTCCGAATCCAAGCGTGTGGACGGGGCAAGTTGGCAAGTCGGGTTACATCCCTCTCTCTCGCGGAGCTCTCGCTTCAGTCATCCCGTCCCTGAATGTTAATTTTCTATTTTCCGCCACTCCGAGACCTGCAGGAAGACAGCGTAACAAGTAAAACTTACTTGGGCGGCGCGCTGAACACTTGACCTCCGCACGTCAGGGTACGAGTGCTCTGCTGTCCCCGTCTCCCAGCTGGGCTCCCCGCGGGAAGGAGCGTCTCGGAACCCTGCAGCCAGCAAACCCGGGCTTTGAAGTCGTCCTAACCCCAGAGCCGGCGCGTCATTTTTATTTCCTTAGGGTCTTACTCTCCAAAGTGCAGAGACAGACACGTTCAGAAAATTTTTTTAAATGGTGCATGTACGGTTTCATGACTTTTTTCCCATATTATTATGAATAGGTCTTTAATGATGCATTATTTTCCTTCAGAATGTACCATCTTTAAACTATTCTATTAATGCTATTTAATTTCATTGACATAATGATTATTACCATTTTCTATCAAATTTATACACATTTCTAATTATTTTTTTAGGATCAACATCAATACCGTTGCTTGATCAAAGGGTAAGAACATGATACATAGTGTCAGATTTATGGTTTAACAATCCCACAGCGGTATATAACATTTCACTGGTCCTCATGAGGTATTGTCTAAATTAACATCACAAATGTACTCATGCTGTACCATTTCTGATTAAACCATTTAAAATATTGTGTAACATCACTGGAAAACTTAGTGCTTTTTTTAATGTTTTAGGGTACACAGTATTAGTATACTGATTTCACTTTTGCTGCCTTTTTTAATCGTCTGAATTAATCTAGAACCCCCTGTTTATATGAACATTCTAGGGCACATTAAAGTATAAATAACGGGTGAGCCTACCATGTACTTAATACTAAGGCAAATTACTTTTATTAAACTTTCTGTGAAGTTACATTGCCCATCCTTTTTGTTTATTTCCTTAAAGGCTTGTTCTGAAATTACTGTTCAACTTTGCACTGAGAACCAGTACATTTAAAAGGTAAAATGTTTCCTGTTCAAATTAGACATCTTTGGAAATGCAACTTAGACTTTTTCTCTTAGACTTTTACAGTTTCTTAGTAGAGGCAATTAGAATAATTTAAATTTTCATATTATTATGCTTAGAAACAGGAAAAACGAAAATTTCTGCTATAAAAAGTTATTTAGGGGTGTCTGGGTGGCTCAGTCGGTTAAGTGTCTGCCTTCAGCTTAGGTCATGATTCCAGGGTCCTGGGATCCAGCCCTGCATCAGGTTCCTTGCTCAGTGGGGAGCCTCCTCCCTCTGCCTGCTGCTCCCCCTGGCTTCTGCTCTCTGTCAAATAAATAAATTCTTAAAAAAAAAAAAAAAAGTGATTTAAAATCCACACCTAAAGCAAGAAAAATATTTACTGTTGCTGCAGACCTCATCAAATAAAATAACTTTTTATTTTACTGGATGTTTTCTCTTTAACCTTATGGTCTAGTATCCACTTTAACACATACACAGAGCTTGAATTTTTTTTTTTTTTTTACAAACTTGTATTAAAAGTTTTGAACTTCAAGCAGGGATATGGGATATTCATAATCAATCCTGATTCTGAAACCAGCTCTACCTTCTACTAACAGTATTTCATTGGGCAAAGTTAACTGGATCTACCTCAACCCCTGCATCCTCAACTCTAAAACAGAGATCTTTCTTCAGAAGTTTTAGAGATTAAATTGGGTGGAAAGTGCTTATTCAATGTCTTTATACAGTGCTTAATACAAAACTTTTCTTATTGTATGAATCCATGAATGTGAGAAAAGCAGTCAAACCAATTACCTTTATTTGGATAATAACCTAAAATGACAATGACCTGAAATCACAGCTGATAACCTCATAAGAGATAGGTCCAAAGAGATTCACTGCCTGCCCTTAAAGTTCTAGACCTGCACTGTCCAATAAAGTAGCCACTGACCATTATGTGTCTAGTGAGCAAATTTACAATTTGGCTAGTTTGAATAGACATGTGCTGTAAATGTAAAATACACATCAGACTTCACATGAAAATAATGTAAGTTGTCTCAATTTTTAAAACAATTAAAAATGTGATTTTTCAAAATAATGAGCTAAAAATATTAATCTCATTTTTTATTTCTATAATGTGGCTACATTAATGTAATTTTACTAAACTTTTAATGTAATTTTCAAATTACATAAGTGGTTTACATTATATTTCTACTGGATAGTGCTGCTCCAGACTAATGTTAGCTGTGGCGAGCCAGTACAATTAAATGTATAAATTTTAGATAAGTGCCACAATTACTATGTATGCCAGGGATACATTTTCAAACTATAAAAAGTAAAAAATGTTCGATAATGGATTCATCTAAAGGGCTCAAACATCGTTACTACAATCCAATAAAAGCTCCATTATTTTAATGAATATTTATTGAATTAGCAAATAAATATAAGGCACTGTACTAGATGTGGTGGCAGGTACAATGATTTAGATGCGTTTTTCTGACCTCCAAAGGCGTACAATCTAATGGAGACATGTGACACATGAAAATGTGTAATACAGGTCATGTTTATATTTAAAGGCTATAATAGTTTTTTTTAATGACAAAAGATGGGAAAGAAAAATTTTCAACTAGTGAGAATCAGGGAAGACAATAATTTGAGCAAAGACTAGGATTTATCTCTTTGCTTTCACTTAATTTTCACAACTCATGCAGCAGTAGGTCATGTTAAGTATTTAAAACGCTTCCAATTAAACCTGTTTCTCCCAACCCCACCAGCAAACTGCACAAATTGCTTATGTTACTTCAGGAGCTTGAAACGATGGTGTTAAATACCTGAATCCCAGTAGTTAGGCCTACTTAATTCTAATGACCCAGAATATACACTAAAATTTAACTGTTGAGGGCCATGATCTGCATGGCATAAGTGGATCAGGAAAAGGATAGATGAATACATATACATTACCCCTCGGGGCCATTTCAGTCTCTCCCTCTCAGATGCCTCCTATAATTTGGAACGTGCTCTCCTGGAACAGGATTGTCATTCCCAAACCTGTTTTCCCCCACTGTGTCCCAAAGCATCAAGATTCATATTTTACCTTTTTGTGGCATTCATAATGTTATTTTTAGTCTTAAGATTTATTCATTTTAGAGCGAGAGAAAGCGAGCCTGAGTGGGAGGGACAGAGGGAGGAGAATCTCAAGCAGACTCTGTACTGAGCATGGAGCCCCATCTCATGACCCTGAGAACCAGACCTGAGCCAAAACCAAGAGTTGGACCCTTAACCAACTGACACCCAGGCACCCCAGTCTTAACTTTACATTTCATAATGTCCCCCACACACAACCTACCCCTATGTATCAACCTCTGGATAGAATATCTGTTAAAGGAGCCACTAAACTGTCTTAAGAAATGTTCCTTTCCTTGGTTTTCAAAAAAGGAATTAAAATGGAGAGTAATTCAAGGAAGAGTATTATGGGATTTTTTATGGGTGAGAGTTTGAGAAGTTAAAAATGCAAGGAAGCCTGGGTGGCTCAGTTGGTTAAGCTTCTGCCTTCACCTCAGTTCATGATCCCAGGGTCCTGGGAAAGGTCCCATGTCGGGCTCCTTGCTCAGCAGGGAGCCTGCTTGTGCACTCTCTCTCTGATAAATAAAATCTTTTTAAAAAAATGCAGCTATTACTTTCATATTTAACCCCCCCTTTTTGTGTGGCCATGAAGTAAAACCTCCAATGGGAAGATATGAAGGACTACAACTTTATAGAATCAGTGGCTCAAATAGATCCTCTCTGGGTAAAAGAGCTGTTTTGACCACGGAATTCTGGGAAGTCTCATTACACCTTAGCACCAAAAAATTAAAGCATTTAATATTTGTCATCTTATTTCTAAGACACGATAGAATAGCAGTCTTCTCAAACCTCACTTTCATGGAACTAGGTAGTTGGTCATAACTTCAGAAAATGTCAATTATTTCATAACTGATTAGAAACTGAAAACTAGGGGCGCCTGGGTGGCACAGCGGTTAAGCGTCTGCCTTCGGCTCAGGGCGTGATCCCGGCGTTATGGGATCGAGCCCCACGTCAGGCTCCTCCGCTGTGAGTCTGCTTCTTCCTCTCCCACTCCCCCTGCTTGTGTTCCCTCTCTCGCTGGCTGTCTCTATCTCTTTCAAATAAATAAATAAAATCTTTAAAAAAAAAAAAAACCTGAAAACTATACTCACCTGCCTGTTGATAAATATTAAAGACTGGAAAAGGCACATTAATTCTAACACCATCATTATATTGTATAAGATGGCCAATGTTTTTCTTGTCTACTTTTAAACTTACCCTTTAAGTAAGTAAAACATTCTGCCTTATGTCTCGTGTTAACTATAGATACACTGATTTCCTTTCATAAAAAGAAAAATGCTAACTGTATTCAGGTATTTAAATATAGCTTTCAACTGACTTCAGTAACTTCTGAAAGTATTTTGGAAAGGCTTTGCCATCCTTCCCCTTACCTCTAGGTAGGCTATTCACTAAAATTAAAAAACAAAAACAAAAACCAACAAACAGCATTTTTATATGGTACCTATAAACCACCATGCAACTAGGCATGGTTCAAAATTGTGAAAATCACTAATATTGATACTTCAATTCCAAGTCTAGACAGGACTAAAAATCAACTTTTATCTTCCCTAAAAAAAAGCCTTTCCTATTTTGGTAACTTGATACCAGCTCTAAGAAAATAAACCTGGGGTGCCTGGCCAGCTCAGACAATAGAGCATGCAACTCATGATCTCGGAGTTGTTAAGTTCAAGCCCCACGTTGGGCATAGAGATTACTTAAAATGTTCTTTAAAAAAAGAAACAATACAGGGGTGCCTGGGTGGCTCAGTCAGTTAATCATTTGTCTTAGGCTCAGTTCATGATCCCAGGGTCCTGGGATCCAGCCCCGCATTGGGCTCCTTGCTCAGCGGGGAGCCTGCTTCTCCCTTTCCCTCTGCCCACCACTCCGCCTGCTTATGCTCTTTCTGTCAAATAAATAAAATGAAAGGAAAAGAAGAGAAAAAGGAAGGAAGGAAGGAAGGAAGGAAGGAAGGAAGGAAGGAAGGAAGGAAGGAAGGAAAAAAGAGAAGAGAAAGAAAAAAGGAAAGAAAGAAAAAAGAAAAGGGAGGGAGGGAGGGAGGGAGGGAGGGAGGAAAGAAAGAAAGAAAGAAAGAAAGAAAGAAAGAAAGAAAGAAAGAAAGAAAGAAAGAAAAGAGAAAAAGGGAGGAAAGGGAAGGGAAAGGGAAAGGGGAGGGAGGAAGGAAAGGAAGGAAGAAAGAGAAAAAGACTCAATACGGTATATCCAAGTAGAAAAGGAAAATTTGGAAATTATTTTAAAAATTTAATTGGAAAATATCCCCTATATACTGAAAGGCAGTTACCATTTAAATTTAGGTTTCTTTAGGTTTCTTTAAATTTGTAAGTTTCACATAAACAGGATTTTAAAACAGTTTGAATTTTAAACACTATCAGAAAGTCATATGGCCTATACTCTTCAACTGTGCGAAGTCTGAGATACGGCCTTATTTATTCAATGTAACTAAGAACTTGGTTCCACATGTTCAGAGAACATGTCTATTCTATTTCCAGTTAAAATAATAAAATAGATTAGCTTACTTTATTTCTTGGGGCTAAGAAGAAATGTTCTCCAAGAAATATCCCTATCTAAATATAGTCCTTTCCATGTCTTGAGTTTTCAAAGATTGATAGCACATCACGTATTATTCTTAAATTGGTTTAATCCTGTTTATTCAGCCCTGTCAAACTGTTATTGATCATGGTGGAGGATAGGAAATTGCAATTAACACATACACTCTTAACAATGAATTTGAAGAATAGCAGCAATAATATAATTTAAATAATCCTGAAGATTCTTGTAATTAATTACAAAGCATTGAAACATCAGACTATTTTTAAAAGATTTATTTATTTATTTGAGAGTGAGTGAGTGATGGGGGGGAGCAGAGGGACAGAAATTCAAGCAGACTCCCCACTGAGCAGAGCCCGAAGCAGGGTTGATTTCAGGACCCTGAGATCACAACCTCAGCAAGAGTCGCTCAACCCACTGCACCACCCAGGTGCCCCAAAACATCGGATTTCCAAATGTGGCCAGATGTTTTAAAACCATGGTTTTGCTCCTAGTTACCTTTAAGCAGGGGTTGGTAAATTTTGGTTTTTGACTCATATAGCTATGTTACAAACCCATAGCACAAGGAAGAAAAATTACCTAGTAGCCCTATTTAAACTCCAGAAAGCCAAAGGCAGGAGTTTTATCTTGATGTTCTCCTGATTGTATATGTTCCCGAGGGATACTTTGTTGATAGTTTAAAGTACCTACAGCAAGAGAACTTTACTAGTTTAGCTGAAGTGGAGTTTTGTTTGAGGGACTGGCTTTGCGGTGTAGAACGAAAAATGAGCCAGGGATAGGCAAGACAAGCAGTTTACAGATACAGATAATGAAAGGTAAGGACAGAAGGTCGAGCTGGAGCTGTGGTAGACTCTAGATACGGATGTGGCAAGCCATTATAATTAAATGTGCCACTTGTAAATGCGGTCTTTAAGGACCATTTAAGATATTCACTTAAAACAAATATGAAGTTCAGTCAGACCTGAACTTCCTGGTGAGAGAGGACATTTCAGGCCTATTCAGTAATGGGAAATGATCAGTGCAGCTGGACGTGAAAAGAGAAATTAACAGGACACAGTCACTGACAGAGCAGAGCACTCTGTGCACAATAGACAGCTGAAATGCCGACCTGCACATAACACAGAATAATCAAGCCTGCACAGGAAAACAGGAGTCCACATAGATGTGATATGAAGCTGTGGCTGTAGATGAGATCAAGGAGACAAGTACAGTTTTAAAAGAGGACAGGTTAAGAATGAGCTGATCAGAGATTAGAGAACCAGGAAAAGTAAGAAAAAAAAAAAACTTTCCAAGAATTCAGCGTAACAAATAACTTACAGGTCAAAGCTTTTTAAAAAGATAATTTTCATATCAGGCTACTGGTATCCTGTGAACAGCTATTTAAAATAGAGAGGAGAAGAAAATCAGCCTAAAAGGGTATCATTCCAAAACCGCCAAGCTACTTAGAAAAATGTGCAATAAAATGCTTTATCCTGAAAAATGCACGGTTTCTACCTAAAGACCATTTACTGGGGCAAGGGGGTGGGGGAGGGGATTTGCTGGTGCTCAGGTGAACCCTTATGCTATTTTGGATTATATGCTAGCCCTACAATTTTTAGAATACATTTGAACTAGCAAAAAAGCAAATTTGGGAGGTTGGTTTAGGACTTATATGGACTTTTATTTCCTGAACAGGTTCATTTATATTAGCATTATACCAAATGTGTTTTGCCTAGAACTATAGAACTAAGAGACCTGAGATAAGTGAACACGAATTCTGAAGATTAAAAAAGTTACTACCACATAAGGAGATCCATGTTGCTCAAATATTAGTGGACATCTAGGTGATTCAGGCTACCTCCATACTAGTGTGATATTAACACAGTAATTTAGGGATTTGGGGGATAACTCGAATAATGCTCTGTGAACTATACTGAGCTTGATACAGTTTTCTTCCTCAGAATAGAGACAGACTTCAAAGTTTCCCTACCTCTAAGAGAAATAAGCATCCTACTGTCTCCCCCTCAAAGAGTAAGGATTACAAAAATATTCCAGAAAATGTTCATACAGGTAAGGTATTACCTGCTGATTACAGTATAAATGAACTCTTTTAATGTAATGTTTCCTATTTTGTCAAACTAATCCTTAACAGAAGCATGAATGAAAGGAAATAAAAAATCCTCTGGGGTAGAATGTTACCAAAACCAAAAGCTGTACCTTATAGAATGTTGAGAGCTGGAAAAACATCAGGATTTAATATAATCTCTTTTACCCAGGACCAAAGACGTTATATTGCATTTGTACATAGTACCCTCATTAAAGACCTCAATGATTAGGAAGAAATACTTTTCGTTTTCTTCGCCTATAACTATTGGGAATTAAAACTATCTAAAACACTGAAACAGTGACTATATTAATGCACACAAATTTGGTTGAGCAACCTGTATTTGTGTAAGTGTAATATATAAATACACATACACACACATGCACTAACATCAAACTTACTAGAATGAGGAAGCCATATGAATACAAGAGATTAGCATGTCTTATGTCCAATTTTACTGAATGGGTCTAGGTATACTAGAGTTAAGAAGCTTTATTTTCCTCTTCAGTTTCCTGGGGTATGTGGGTGTGTGTGGGTGTGTGTCCAGATACTACTACTGCCATTAAAATTAGCTAAGATTTTTTTAAAAAATTAGCTGAGATTTTTGGTACCAAAAACCTCAAAAGTCACTTTCTCCCATGGTATCAGCTAATTTTTGGTATCATAAAACCCAATGTTTTAATACCAGGAAGGAGTGCTTATTAAGAATAGCCAAAATGATCTAAGATGTCTGAATTGCCTTTATGTGGAAAAATTTTAAAGGATTTATAGACTCTTTAATTAGCAGAGCATATAACAGAAGTATGAAAGAATACATTCCACAAACTCTCATCACCTCTGGTAAACGTAGGTTTGAGAGATCTCTACCAAAATAAGGAATGTAGTCTTGTTACCAAGTAAGATAGCATATACAAAGGTAGCTGTGTTAAATATAAATGGAAAGGCAAATTTACTCCTCAGTGGTTTCTCTTTAAATGTTCAGAAATTATACGCTAAGACAAAACCCATTTTACTATTCCCAAAAGGCCTTCAAAATTTGCCCACTTAAGAATGTCACTAAATTTGCATCTTTAGTCACAAATTATCTTCTATGTACCCTTTTAGCATGCTAGGTGTTCTCTTTTCCAGTTAAGACTTATTCAAACTTTTCCTAGACAATTTAAACGAGCCGTTAACATGAATGTGTAATACAGATTAAGATGGTTTCTTCTAATAAATTCAAAATAATGTACACATATTCTTGTATTTTACTACCCAGTTCCATTTAAAAGTAGCACTTTTTATCCTAAGTTGCATAATTTAGGTAGAAAAGATGAAGAACTAAGGCTCATATTAATTTCTCACTTACAAGGCTACAAGAAAGAGGAGCCATTTTTCATGGAAGAGACGAGTGGGAAGGAAAAGGTGAGACCTCCAGGTTGCAAGTGAAAAGGGAAGAAATTAGGTGGTGACTGAGGGTTGTGAGGCTGCTTTCAGGATCTATCCCCCTCCCCACAGCAAATAATCTGGCTGATAGGGGTCAGGACTCCTGCAATCAGGCACTCTTCTTTCAGGCATGGGAGAACCCCTACTTGCCTTCCTGCTCCCAAGGAAGCTAAAATAAAGCCTGTTAGTCCTTATGATGTTCTCACGCACGCAGCACTTAGAGTCAGCCATCTGTAATACCAGACTACTTTCATCAAATCCTTCTTTCATAACTATGAATAATAAAGAACCACCAAACATTTGAAAAAAATTAGAGGCACAAAAAATAAATAACCAAAGTGAATATTTCAACACATCCTGTAACTCGTAACTTTTTAAAAATTTTTCAGAATTCAAGAATGAGCAAGATAGTTTATAAGAACAGACTGCTCTATTGCTGAAATTTAGACGATATATTTTTTAAAGATTTTATGTATTTCAGAGGAAGAGAAGGAGCAGGGGGAGGGGCTGAGGGAGGAGACTCCCCACAGAGCAGAGATCCCAATGCAGGGCTCCATCCCAGAACTCCAGGATCATGACCCAAGCCCAAGGCAGACGCCCAACCAACTGAGCCACCCAGGCGCCCCAGGGCAATATATGTTCTGGAAGGAGTGGGGGGGTAATTTCCTATAAAGTGTAAAAAGCTAGTAATGAAGAAACTAGTTTAAACATAAGACAATTAATCCAGTCCAATTCTTTCAATCCAAGCTCCAAAAAGCAAGCAGAAAAACTAAAAAAACTGGAAAACAAAATTCTCAGCAACTAAGAAACCCTTAAGACTTCAAGTGAAAAAACAAAATAAATGAAAACCTATGCAGGATCATGAAACTTTAGAAAACCAAGTAACAGAAAAAATCTGAATATGTAAGAAAAAAAGATTACCCACAAAGTAAGAATGGCATTCAAGCAACTTCTAAGACTAAACAACGTAGTGATACCTCCAAAGTTCTGATGGAGAAGAATATTTTATCTAGAATCCTATGTCCGAACTGTCAATCAACAGCGAGGGTGAAACATTTTCCAGTATGCAGAATTGTTTACAGTTTATGTAACTTTTCTGACAATATTACTAGAGAACATACTGCAGCAAGACAGAAGAGAATCTAAGAGGGAGCTATGTAACCTATGAACAGTGGAACCCAGCAATGGAGTGCAAAGGGAATTCTAGTATGACAGGAGTTCATAGACACGAGTATACAGAGCATTAAATAGGATTAAATAACCCAAAGAGCTTAGCAAAAAGAAAGGTAATTAGAAACTCAAGAAAAAAATTAAAGTCATGGTTCATGTTTTAGCAATGGCATGAACCTAAACAAATGAAGGACCATTAAAAGAATTCATTTTATCTCTACCTTAGTATTTTGCCTTCCAAAGGACGCAGGTTTTGTCAAAATAGGATTACTTTTGAATCTAAATAAATTATCCATTATAAATGCTTCATTTTATCTATCTTCGGTCTAGAGGCAAAATAATCAGTTATAAAGTGTCATAAACCTGACAACAGACAAGATAATGGGAATTGGGAGATGAAAAGCAGCAAAATATTGAGTGTGCTCCTTCCTTAAATAGTGAGGAGCAAACAGACACTAAAACTGGTGTAAGCAGAGGCTTAAGTGCAGTTTACTCTGAGTAATAAAGGTAATCAACTAAATCTAAAATAGTTCAGCAAAAGGAGAACTAGTATAAGCTAAACTCCTCACAAGGGGTAAATACTGCTTGAATTCAGTAATCTAGAGAGATGTAAACAGTAACCACTGTAAGAACTAAAGAAAGGAGTCATCTCTGTAAATCAGATAGAATGTGAGCAGAAATGCAGACTTTCCGTGCTATTTGAATGCTATTTCACATTGGGTACTATCTCCTGTTCTCAAAGTATACATCTTGTACTCTCAAGCTAAAATGTCAACTAAGCATATATGAACATAAATAACACCTTTCTCCGCTACTCAAACCAGGAGTTACAGATACATCATAGTGAGATGCTACCTTCAATTCAGAGCCTCCCTCTTCAAGTGATTTACCTTCAACAACCTACCAAATGAAAGGTAAACACAATTATTCATACAGATGCAACCATGGCTCGAAGTTATTTTGGAATACAGTAAGGATTAGAAATATCTTTTTTCAAGAATTTAAAACTTAACTATGACTTTAGAGTTATACCTAGCCTTCATGCTTTTCTCAGATATCATCACTTACCCTCTCTGCAAAAAAAGCTTATACAAATTTTACAAACTTAAAACCAGGGGCTCCTGGGTGGCTCATTCAGTTCAGTGGTTGCCTTTGGCTCAGGTCTTGATCTCAGGGAGTTGGGCTCCCTGCTCCCTGCGGGGAGTGTGCTTCTCCCTCTCCTATCATCCCACCCCTCAAATACTCACTCTCTCTCAAATATTAAAAAAACAAAACTACTCTTCACTAGAAAACAAGAATTCAATCTTAAAGTACTCCTTCCTTACAAAGAGGGTTGTAGTTGGATGCTCTTTCATTCAGCAACTTAGAATTAAGCTGAACATCAGCATAAAGGAAAATTGCTAAGGTGGGTTGTAGTAATTACAGTATTTTTTTAAAGCGTTTTTTTACTATTTTATTTATTTGACAGAAAGAGAGCACAAGCAGGGAGAAGCAGCAGGCAGAGGGAGAGGGAGCAGGGAGCCTGATGCAGGGCTCGATCCCAGGACCCCGGGATCACGACCTGAGCTAAAGGCAGACACCTAACTGACTGAGCCACTCAGGCGCCCCCAAAATTGGTTTTTATATGTATCACAAGGCCAACTGTTCTCTTAACTTCCAATTTTGATTTTTTAAAAATGTCAGACGTACAATTTAAATGTGAATCTTCATGAACCTAATTTACTTAAAACATTAGCATTACATGCTCATTTTTTTAAAAACTTGTCAGAGAGAGAGGGTCCCGCACAAGTGGGGAGAGCAGCAGGCAGAGAAGGCAGAGCAAGCAGCAGGCTCCCTCCTGAGCAAGGAGGCCGGGACTCATCCTGGGATCAAGACCTGAGCCAAGCCCACCCAGTGATCCCTAGCACTACATGCTCATTTTAAAAAGCTTTCTACAGTGTATATTCAGTCGTTTAAATTTTTTATTCCTTTTTCAAGTTGGCAAGCCACAAATAAGCCTAATTCAGCAAATTAACTTTCCACCAAACTGAAAAATATTTGATTTTTAAATGCCTAATACCATTAATTCATATTTCCCTGCCCTGAAGGAGCTTCCATCCTAAAAGGCAAAAGAAACGATAGAGAAGAAACTGAGTAACTAGCAACTTAAACAGACTGATGATAAGATAGGCAAAGATAAACTAAAGAAACTGAAGTGACTACAGGATCTGCTGCTGGGGTCCTTAATATGGCTGATGCCGTCCTAACTGCTAAACGATCTTCAGGAAATCAAGAAAGCAACTAAAATTTCTCATGATACAACTTTAGAAAAGCTTTTTCATCATATTTTAATTCTATTTATAAATCAATCTGAAATTACAGGGTTCATAAAGGAAAACGTACCTGATTAAGAATTCAATGTGTGCAAATTCATGTGGACTTTTACTATTTCAAGAAAAAAAGCAAAGGAGATACTAAATTTTGCCAACCTGAACTGTGTACATTTGCATGTGGCTGCAGAGAACTGGAAAATGTACCAATTTTTACAGATGGCCTTTGACATACTGCTCATTACTTTTGGCTTTCCACCACTCATTCCAAATACAGAATATACCAAGACAATTTAGTATATATTTTTACAATTTTTCATGACATGTTATGGGAAGTTAAAGCAATTTTAGAAGCCAAATTCCTGAGCCTTCCAATTAAAGTGACATAAATACTAACATATTAAAGATAACACTCTTAAAAACGAAAACGTTTCTTTCCTCAAGACATAAAAATAAGGGCACCTGGCTGGCTCAGTCAGCAGAGCATCCAACTGCTTGACCTCAGGACTCCTGAGTTCAAGACCCACATTGCATACGGAGCCTACTTGTTTTATCTATTTTGTGTTCAAATGATGCAGTACAGACATTTCCTAATCCCCATAGGAAAAAACTGGGACACCTATGTTCAACAGCAAGTATTATTACACAAATGCCATAATTATTCAAATTTCCTTCATCTTATTTGAACTTAAACAGCATTAAAAGAGCCACATTAGATGTAATGTTAGAACTTTTCTGGTATGCTGTATGTTTCTACACTCAGAAAACCAGATTTTGAAATCTACACTGTTTTACAAATTTTATATTATGAACAAGCCCATATTCTTTCATCTGTGGTTATAGCTTGTCTATAACAAAACCCCTAGACTTTAACCCTGAAGTAAAAATTGGCTGTAGTTCAAAAATGACATAAGAGAACCAATTCCCTTAGACATCCTAAAATTGTCTCCAAAGCAATATTTTGCCCTAAAAATCTTTTCAGAATATGGACTGAAAGCCTAAGAAGTCAAGAAATGATACTTCATAAACATTAGATAGCAGCCTTATAAAGGCTCCCCTCAAATTAGAACTTGTTTTAAACCACCTTACAAAGTGAAAAGTCAGATATTCACTGAAGCCTGTAGTAAATTATTCTAAAATAACCTTGATTCTACTAAGTTTACTGGTTATGTTAGAAACACATTCCAGGAAACTAACATGTGAAGACACTAATTCCCAAAACGGTTTATGAGGATCCCTCAAAGTCTTATTCAGCAGTCTTATTTCAACAAAGTATAGTTTGGTCTCTGCAATGCAAATGGTTTTTCAAAATGCCCTAGCGGTGAACCAGAATCTTTCAGGTATAAAACTTCCATGACTGCTCTGAAAAGACAAAAGCTTTTCACTAAAATAAATTTTGGTTATCCTAAATACAAACTAAATTCTTTACTAAGTGACCTTCTAAAAGGATTTTTGTCTGGATGAAGTGGCCAAAATTACCGTTAGCTGCCCCCTACCCGCCGAGAAATTCTAGGGCTATGAGCCAAACCCTTTAGATGTATTTACAAGTTTCCCATTCTTTGATGATTTGCCAACTTAGTTTAATGGACCCCATTTTAAGCTGAGTTTATCTACCTAACCTTATTAGCAGTCATCTAAATGTTCAACATTTTATTATTAAAACAGATCCATTTGTTCACTCTCCTGAATTACTTGCAACCTCAATCATTTCCAAACCTTCAGAGAGAGAAAGATCATGATAGAGAATGGAAGAACATGGCATGGTAGGGTATGTTCCCAGAAAAGAACCAAATTACCATTACATTCTTCATCCACTGGCATGTGTGTGACCACAGAATACTTTCACCAATTAAAAATAAGTGAAGACCAACACTGTATGTTTACATCTCCCCATCATGTGCTTGAATTAGGGATCTTGGGGAATCTGTTTTTACCATTGGCTAGTTACTTTGAATGTACAGATAATCAAAAGGTGAAGAGCTCTAAAGATTCCAAGTGTCTATTCAAAAGCTGTTAAGTGAAAAATGATGAAATGGAGGACACCCACAATAATTCTTGGACTCCTGGAGATCCTAAGACATGCTACAAAAATAGGTCTTTATTCTTAGGAAAATATAGTCAGAGCTAGCTTCCTTATGCTATACATAAAATCTTAACATCAGAGGCAGTACAGATAGTACAGATAGTTTTTTGAACTGATCTCCAAACAAGCACAAACCCACTACGTTAAAAAGAACAGGTAAGTTGAGGTTTTTGGCAAAAGACAGTACTTCACACATCTAATCCAAATCAAAGAGCCTGCAGACAGTTTGTTTTCAGTGAGATGAAAGGAATGAAATAAATATAAATTCTATGGATAAATAAATGTAAGAGACAATTTAAATAAGCTAAGAGAACTAATATTTCTTTTAAATAAAAGTACTAGTCAGGTACAAGCTTTTGTTTCTCAATGCCAGACTTCTAAATATTTATCAGACTACTGTTAAAATCATTAAAAACCTAATCTTGGACCAGAGCATTAGTTATAATACTGTTATGCATTCGTAAAAAAGATGGTTTTTCCAACTGGATGCTTCTGGTCCTGAGAAATATTTTATGTATATTACTGAAGGCAGACTGTGGTTCTAATAGAACTTACATTTAAGTACTTTTTAAAAAAGTGACAGACCAAAAAGTCCATCTATTAATTTGCCCACAGTTAAAAGTGTCTTTGAACGTTGGTTTATAATTAGCATCTTAAGAAAAGTAGTGGCGTGCCCTATTGAGTGGTATCACTGAGTAAATGCTACACTTTAAAACATCACCCTCACAAGTCTGTTCATTGTATGTATTGTTACTTAGGGTTTTTATTCATTCATTTTATACCCACCACTGAATTCCTATGGTCAGAAATTTTATGGACTATATCACTGGGGAGAAAATGAACATGGTGGGTATTCCTGGAAGTTGTAGGGATCTGAGCAAACATTTACTCTAGGGTTAGCTCCCTCTCCTAAATGCATGAAGTCCTTCTACACTTAATTTCTCCCCTTAAAGTAGAGACATGGCTTACTCTGTAATAACAAGGTGATCTTCTGCTACGTTTGTAGTCAACAGTGACTTCGGCTTAGCAGTCAAAAAAAAAGCTGTCCTGAATGTGACAATTTTGCCCATCTAGAATGTGTTCATCCTGATACTGTCTTTCCAAATACATACAAGTAAATACCCGAGATCACCCCATCAATCCATTCCTATTAAGTTCCTATTTTATCATGAGGAAAATGTTTATATTCTGTTAAGTCAGACTTGCAGTAATTGATAAATTTCTCATGATGCTACAACCACCATCATGAGTGTGCAACCGCTCTTTTTGTGCTCAACCCCCATTCATTTCTAATATCTTATTCAATTGCAATGGCTGAAAAATCTTCCACAAAAAGCATGTTTGGGAAAATATATGTAACACAATTTTCTCACAAAGCAACTTTCTGAAAACTGATTAACTAAATTGATGATCACTTTTGATTGCCAAGTAGTCTGCAGAAACAAAATCTTGCGTCTGTTTGTTTAGGTAACTCAAGTTTCTTGTTTAACAATCAGAATGCTTTAAGGATACATTTTTCACCCCAAGGAAGGGACTTGACTCTTGGATTTAAGACCCATTCCTTGACAATATATACAAAATTTCTTTTAACTTGTCATCTGTCCATTCTTTGAAGCTGTCAAAGCCAAGAACCCATAAACAAATCACAAATAGCAATAACCTACATTAGTTAACATTCCCCTTTTAACATGTTGACATTTTTACTAAGGATTAGTTATTTTTGCATTTCCATTTCTCATATCCCATGACATTCCATATAAATTGCATTATTGCTTTATAGGCCACACAACATTCAAAAGTATGCTTATATGCATTGCCTGTTTTCCTTTATCTCTTATTGATAAGAGTTTGATGCTGATTTTACTACAGAAATTTAAGTTTGAAAATACCAGTTAGTATTTCTTCTCAGAACTTAATTGTTCACATCACTAATCACTACATGCATATTTAGCTCTGATTATATTGCTCAAAAACTGCACCCATTATCAGAACAGTGCAAATGATATTTAATTTTAAAAGTAATTATAATGGCTTGAATTCAAAGTTATTCAAATGAACACTGTCAAGTAATTTCACTTGAGTGTGTATATATTTCATCACCACTGTTTACATTACCCATCAATTCTTCACAATTTCTTTATATCATCGTTTTCCCTCCCAAATCCCCAAACTAAGAATGCCAAATAGTCTTGGAAACCCACAGCTCCATAATATGTTTCAAGAACACATTTGTGAACTCACAAAAATGTTCATCTTTCAACTTTGACAATGCAGTTCTTACTTAAGTCAAACAAACCCGTCCTAAAATCCCAACAAATAATTCTGAGAATTAACTTAAACACCTTGACAGTGTCCCTTAAAAAAGGGTTATGACAGTAAAGTGCCAATAGGCATGGCAATGACCTCTTTGATGGGATCATTTAACTCCTTGGAACTGGGAAACACCAGCACCAAAGATTACACTGAGATTCAATTTTACTGAAGGCTACATTTAGTTTACCCACTTTCCACAACCTATTATACTCATTATATGTTAGAATGAAATGTAAATGTTTTGTGTAGCCCTCAAACTTACACTAAGATTTGAAAGAGATGTACTTTAAAAAAGCACGGGGTAATATATAAAATCAGTGGCAGAAAGTTTCGTTAAGCACCAGGAACTAATTTTTGTCACCCCATACTCATTTTGTAGGTAAGTTTCAATAACCGGCAAGGCACATTTACATATATTCCAATGAATACTTATTGACAAATTTTAAATTACACTCTATGTCCCAGCTATCCCAGTAACTGACATACAACATACTAAAACGGTTTATTAAGGTAACATAAAAAAACCAATTAATGTGAAACATACAGGCTATTGGCAACCACTATTCTAAAATTATGTAAGTACAAATAAACATACTGAAATGTGTGCAATTCTAAGTTTTTAAACCAGAATATTTCTACACTAACACACATTTATATTAATGACACATAAAAAAAATAAAAACTTTATTACAAAAATAAGTTACACTCGCCTCCAGCTTACAGTATAAAACAATTTTATTTGCAGGAATGCAAAATGATTGTTTGCCATGAGCATTTTGAACATATGACATGTCTAATTTTGTTAAATTTGCATTTACTGGGGGAACTGGTGTGTATAAAACCTTAATTAAGTATAATAAGCTCTGATCTTCATCGTGGTGCCTATTGGGTATGTGATATAACTGCAGTATCCCTTTGGGGAAGGGGAAAAGGGATTTCTTTATACCAAGTCCTAATTAAACTATAATTTCACTTTTGACTTTAAGCTATCAATTTAGGACTTGGCAAAA